>NC_092228.1:2483261-2520761 GCF_036320965.1 Panulirus ornatus
AAATCCGCTCTAATATCCACCACATCCACAGTGGTTTCAACTCACACAGGTTTCCTCGTATATCCAATGGTTTCTTCCCATAACAACCCTGGTTTCTATCCACACCCACACTGGTTTCCATCCACACCCACACTTGGCTTCCATCCACACCCACACTGGCTTCCATCCACACCCACACTGGCTTCCATCCACACCCACACTGGCTTCCATCCACACCCACACTGGCTTCCATCCACACCCACACTGGCTTCCACAATATTCAGACTGATTTCTATCCACACCGGAAAAAAAATCCTGTCGACCCTTGGGAAAATTTTGCAGAAGTGAAAGGAGAAAAACGTCACGTGAGAGATCGAGGGTAAGAAAAAGATGGTTTTTGTCTTGAAAGTTGGTGAACCGCATCGGGCAGCTGGCGTGGCGTGCGGTGGTGAGGTGTGTGTGTGTGTGGGGGGGGGATGGAGGTACGCAGGGAGGTGTGGGGGCTACATCGGAGGATGTGGGGGGTACATCAGGGTGTGTAGGGGTAAATTAGGGTGCGTGGGTACAGTAGAGTCTGTGTAGGACAAGGGGGGGAGGGGGAGAAGGAGAGCATATTGGGTGGGGGGGGGGGTGGTTAGTGATCGAATTGGGGAGGGAAGGGGGGGGGGGTAGTTCTGGCTGGCACACACTGTGTGTGTGTGTGTGTGTGTGTGTGTGTGTGTGTGTGTGTGTAAATATACCTGAATCTGCTTCGTAACACATGCATAATGACCTATGTATCAAAGCTCACTCTGAAAGCTTGTATAACCTCATGTATACCCCTGCTTTAGCGCATCTCTGTCAGCGTATACATATCAGCATACATATACATACGCCCATGGAAGTATACATACACAGGTACACGTAGTCTACACACAATGCGTTACAAAAGCAGACAATCTCGGTGGTGCCTTCAAGTAAAGAGGTTTCTTATTGGTTCACGAGAGATTTGCACCTCGTTATCCAACCAATAGGAGAGCGCGATATTAGTTTCTCAGGCAGTTACTCAAAATGTGTCTGGATCGAGTGTGAGCGGCCTTCTGTGAGAGGTGTGTGAGTCTTAACATGAACCCCTGTGAGTGTCTTTTGTATGAGTGAGACATCTGTGATATGTTGGGGGCTGGGGCGCTCTCTTGTGAGCACGTCTTTTGTGAGTGGGAGAGGGACTTTGTGAGCATATTTTGTCATGTGAAATTCCTTTGTGAGTATCTGGGCGTTCGTAGGTGAGAACTATCGAGTGAAAGAAAAGGGAATGTTATGCGAGGACGCTAAATTCACATTACACGAAGGGGTTTGGGAAGTGGTGTTGTTGGGTTTTTGAGCTCGTGGTCTACTTTATGAGTCAATGAGATACATAATCATGGTGTATGTATATAATAAATAAGAGCGTGGGTAATAATAGGAGCATGAAGAACTCTAGCTGTGGACTTAAGCTGGAGGGAGTGACGTATCGAAATCAGAAGGAGTGAAAGAAGATTTAAAGGCTCGATTATCCTCCAAATTATGTTTTGGAGTCGTCAATACAATACCGTCATGGTTTTTGAGTGGAAAGAACATGCCCCCCCACATTGCTCACGGTCGTCATAAGCAAACTCTCACGTTGTTCTGGCAGCCAAAAATCATACTTGCCACAAAGCTCTTAGGTCACAAATCAGCCATTACCTTCGTCGTACAAAACTACACAGACACACACACACACACACACACCTACCCCTCCCCCGTACAAAGTTTCAGAAGTCAAAGAGGTACAGCAAGAGACAGCGGAGGACACAGTTGCCACACCGAGGCATAACTCTGGATTCCCGGGGTGAAATCCGGCATAAAATCCGGGATTTCCGAGGAGCAAGTTCGTCTTTATCTTTGCCGGGAGCAGCCGGGATCAAGGCTAACTGACTCATCCACCAAGACAACATTCACGCACTCTGTCTTCATACAGCAGCACACACACACACACACACACACACACCCAAGGGTCGTACTACCGTCGCCGTGCTCAAAAGTCGTACTACCGTCGCCGTGCTTAAAGGTTGTACCATCACCGTCGTGCTCAAGGGTCGTACTACCTTCGCCGTGCTCAAGGGTCGTGCCGTCGCCGTGCTCAAGGGTCGTACCGTCGCCGTGCTCAAGGGTCGTACTACCGTCGCCGTACTTACATATTTCTGTCCCCCATCCCCCCTTCAAGAGGTACGTGTCCTCCCCATCCTCAGAGTTACACACCAATATTTAGCCTCAATCTTCCCGCCTTCTTTTTTTACCGTGTAACATACAGCCCCGGATTCCCACTTTACAGCGGGGGGGCCGCCCGCCCGCCCGCACCGTGGTGCGTGGCTTGGCATACATATATACAGGCGGTACAATTTTTTTCCCCCCTTTTTTTCACAATTTACAGCGGGTTTTTTTTTTTTCCCTACAGTTTACAGGCGGTGTTGTTTTACAGCTTAAGCCTAACAGATTGTAGGCAGGGAAATTACTGGTGTCAGCCGCGGAGTAGCCCATCACAGCGGCACAAACTCAATTAAAAATGTCGATGTTCCCCCACTGTAAACTCCATAGAAAACAGTACAATGGAACGTTTTTATATGGGAGATGAATTACGACCAGAGATGCCTCAACATGGAACCATGTAACAAATACACACCTATTGAACAAGTTATATATATATATATATATATATATATATATATATATATATATATATATATATATATATATATATATATATAAAAGCAACAGATCATGATTACAATACAAAGGAACTATCAAAACACAACCAGACTACCTGGAGTTTAAGCTTAAACGCATCCATTGCCTATAAACAATAATAATAATAATAATAATAATAATAATAATAATAATGTGAATTTCTCGACAACGTCACATAAGTAGAGGTACAACATCCTGACACCTTCATTACGACAATCAATAATTAGCGTGAGAGTTACTTAGCTTGAGAGTCATCAGGCTGGTCGAATCACCTGAGTTAGGGCGTAGTTAACATGGCTCTGTAATTAGGGTTAATCACCTTTCATTCTAATCAGTCATTATGAAAAGGTTCATGATAATCATTATCTACTTTCACCACCGAATATATATATATATATATATATATATATATATATATATATATATACTATTCACCATTTCCCGCGTTAGCGAGGTAGCGTTAAGAACAGAGGACTGGGCCTCTGAGGGAATATCCTCACCTGGCCCCCTTCACTGTTCCTTCTTTTGGAATATTGAAGAAAAAAGAGGGGAGGATTTCCAGCCCCCCGCTCCCTCCCCTTTTAGTCGCCTTCTACGACACGCAGGGAATACGTGGGAAGTATTCTTTCTCCCCTATCCCTAGGGATAATATATATATATATATATATATATATATATATATATATATATATATATATATATATATATATATATATAGTGCTGGAGGTTATTTCTTTATTGTGTAGTTGTCCCCCCCCCCCTCACCACTGTTGTTGTTCTTTCTGCTTTATTGCACGTCACAAAATCCTTTCGTTTGTTGTTGCTAAATTTAGCCAGTTGTATTCTGGTGCATTAGGCCACAACCTTCACAAGTTATAGTGACATTGCTTCTCTGGCCACTGCTTGTGTGCTCAGGTCTCCAGTTTATTACGTAATAAATCCAGTGTTACTCATAACTGTTTTTATTCTGAATTCTGTTGTATTATTTGTTCCTACAACATGTGGTCTGTGGTGATCCTGGACGCTCACATCATTCTTATTATTATCATTATAGTTGTTATCATCATTACTATTATCATTATTATCATTATTATTATCATTATTATCATTATCATTATTTTGTTACTGCTAGTAAAGAAATTTCTTACAGATTTCAGAAAGGTCAGATTTGAGGCTCAAAATATACTCACAATACGTTATGAGTTCCAGTATACACTCACTGAAGATATACTGATTCAAGCCACGCTCACAGCACGGTACAAACTGACCACAATAACCAACAACTTTAACAACATGTACTCAAAGAGGTCAATTACTTCAAGACGTAATATAAGGGAAAGATGATACACACACACACACACACACACACATACACACACACACACACACACACACAGCTTCAAGGCACACCTAATCCCTCCCTCCCAGTCTTGACCACGACGTACGACCCTCGAGCACGACGGTTCGACCCTTGACCACGACGTACGACTGACTCTTGAGCACGACGGTACGACCCTTGACCACGACGGTACGACCCTTGACCACGACGTACGACCCTTGAGCACGATGGTACGACCCTTGAGCACGACGATGCGACCCTTGACCACGACGATGCGACCCTTGAGCACGACGGTACGACTCTTGAGCACGACCGTACGACCCTTGAACACAGTGGAACGACCTTTGACCATAATGGGCCCGGCTTCTGACCCTTATGGGTCAGGTCGATGACCAGGTCATTATACATACAGATCGTACCGTCGTTATCATCGGGTCAAAACAAGTGATAGCAAGTCAAAAGATGACATAGATTATTCATTAATAACTAAAGCACTTAGTAAAACAAATTACTTGCGTTTATCAAATTCACTTTACATAATAAAATTAGATGAAACTGTGAAAACAATTTTACATACATATATTTACACCCACAATGACACACCCCTACACAGAACTATCATAAAAAACGGGGGATGGTACACACAGTTCCAGGCATCACATTTCCAACGAGTGTTCAAATTACATTTGAACATAGACGCGATGCCTTTTTACATCAGGTACATCAATCAACACATCAACTTGCATAATACATCAGCCAAATGCTTCATCAATTACATCTTTTTTTTTTTGAGCACCAAAGAGAATGTATAACAGCCAATGGATTAATAAAATATCTGTAGACGAATGTCGATGATTTGGAATATATATATGGCGGATTAATGATGTAATATGGGTCAGAGAGAGAGAGAGAGAGAGAGAGAGAGAGAGAGAGAGAGAGAGAGAGAGAGAGGAAATTGGTCCTGGGGTAATTACGAATGAAACAAATAAACAGACAGACCACGACCACGGTGAGGTACGACCCTTGTGTATGATAGCCCAGCCCTTAAGGGTCAGGTCAGGTCATAATAACCCTAGGTTCGGTGGCGTCTTGCTCAAGGGTCGTGTCGTTGTGCGCCGAATGGTCGTACAATCGCACTTAGTGGGTCGAGGGCACAGCAGTCAACGCTGTAACAACAGCAGGAGGTACAGACACCGCTGAAGAAGTAACAGCACCAAGAGGAGGAGGAACAGAAGGAGGAACAGAGAATATAAAAGGAACAGTAGCAGCAGGAACAGAAGGTATACCAGCAATAGCAGGAGGAGGAACAGAAGGAACAGTGGCAGAAGCAGCAGGAGGAGGAAGAAGAGAGCAGGAGTAGTAGGAGTAGGAGGAGGCGGAGGAGAAACAGCAGAAGTAACAGGAGGAGGGGGAGGCGCGGTGTTGCCGAGCCACACACACACAAGTTGTGTAAGCCTTACATCTCCTGATAAGGACCCACCCGCCCACCTGGAAATGAAGTAATCACACGCCCGCCGACGACGGACCCAAATGTTAGCCGGAGCTGCACGCGGAATCGCACCCGATAAAGGGGTAAATAAATGATGCTATCCACACCTAAATATTCCGATACAGACTTCCGCTCGGTGCGCAACGGCGTCGTCCACACCCCACAGGGCCCAGGAGCCGCCATTTTGTTGACGTCAGCAAAAAGAAAATGGGATGGGGATTATCATCATTAATTATTATTATTACTATTTCTATCATCATTACTATTATTATTATTTGAGGATTTGATGCTAGTTGGATGAGTAAATACAGTGGTTATGTGGATCTGGGTAGCAATGATAGTGGTAATGGTGATGGCCAGCCATTCAGCGGTGAAGATAGTGATGATAAGACAGATAATAGCATCATTCAGCTGTACAAGAATTAAACATGGATATTGTCCTAATTATCAGTCGTAATGGCGGGTGGGATGATAATAGTGATAAAGACGACAATATCGGCTGTAATAATGGTGCTTCCGCGAGGTAGATGAGCGCTCAGAAAATGATGGACGAGGGTGATGGTGATTCTCTAGGAAGAGATGGTGATAGGAATGGTGGTGATAATGAGGGGTAGCTATCTTAAGTGATGGTGGAGCTGAAGATAACGGACATGTAGATGGATAAGGAAGAAAAATGTATCGCGAGACATTTTTCTGAAAGCAGATAGTGAAGATAGTCAAGCGTAGTGAAGATAGTAAGGTATCGTAAATTAGGCTCAAGATCACGTCGGCCAAGAAAATGACGTTATCAAGATGTTGATGGTGGCGAAGAAGATGGCAAACGACAGACCATGATCATCAATGACTGTATGAGCAATGATGATGATAATGATGGTGAAGATGGTGAGAACTGATGATGATAATGATGGTGAAGATGGTGATAATAATGATGGTGAAGATGATAATGATAATGTTCTCGTCGAAGGGTCAAAGACGTAAGCAAGCAGAGGTTCAAACAATATCATTTGTTGACATGAAAAGCGAATGTATGATCATATCGTACTATAATTTCTTGCTGCAATACATCTGGAAAAGTAAACATGTTTCTCGGTAAACAATCATAATAACAACAATTTTCGTAATATGAACGAGTAACTCTGCTATCACAAACAAATGTCACAATAAATCAAATCCTCAACGCTTCATTCTTCATTTGTCGCCGTCAACAGTAAACAAACGAACGCCTGCGACAAATCATTGATAATCCTAAGTTCGGTGTGATTGGTGGCGAGGAGGGCGTGTTTACGCCCCTGTTGCAAGTGCGATGAAGTGGTCATTTACGCTGCAAACATGTCATTATCTCGCCTGTCGTCCGGGCTACACAGGCACAAGCGACGTTCAAAGACCGGATCCTGGGGAGACGCGAAAGGCTTCGAACTCTCTCGCAACTCGAGACTCGAAAGGCTTCGAACGCTCGCACGACAAGACTCGAAAGGCTTCACACACTCGCAAAACCAGACTCGTAAAGCTTCGACCCCCCTCGCAAGACGAGACTCGTAAACCTTCGAACCCTGGCAAGACGAGACTCGAAAGGTTTCGAACACTCGGAAGACCAAGACCTCGAGAATGTTGAAGCGTCAAGTGTGTCTGAGAGGAACTCAAGGTTATGGGATATGCTGACTTGCAAAAGAGTGAAGGCCTCAAGTTGTATGGTGAGGAGAGAGAGAGAGAGAGAGAGAGAGAGAGAGAGAGAGAGAGAGAGAGAGAGAGAGAGAGAGAGAGTGTATATGGGGCGGATTTAAACATGCTGCAAGATTGCCTCTCGTTCTACAGGTAGGACTGTGGACTGCGCCGAGTGTGTTTGAGATGGACTCACAAGTGTTGCGTTGTGTTGTATACGTCAGAGTGCTTTAGGAACGCAGTGGGAAGCAGCAGTGGTGGTGGTGGGGGCGTATGCAGTGGAAGTCAGTGTCTGGGATGACTGACGCAGTGGCTGACCGGTTGGTTACTTGAGGGCTTTAAAAAGCCCCACCAAACTGCCAAATGATCGTTAAGGCAGTTAACGTCAAGTTATAACTACCAATCCACGAACCCTGAACACCTTCTTCAGGCTGACTGTGTGACCACGTACGTACACTCCCGCTGTGTGGCGTGTGACCACGCACGTACACTCCCGCTGTGTGGCGTGTGACCACGTACGTACACTCCCGCTGTGTGGCGTGTGACCACGTACGTACACTCCCGCTGTGTGGCGTGTGGCTGCCAGTAACACAGCTGTGGTAGGTTACCTTAACAGTTACCGCTGGTGCTGGAGTGAGAGGCAGGGGGCGGTCGACTGCTTCAAGAACCGCTGACTGCAGCTGATGTGGTGGTGGGCGGTGGGTGGTACATTAACGTTGTACATATGTACATCACCTCAGTACTCCGTGTTGTTCATGTGAGGGAAATTCCCGAACACATTTGGTTGAGGAGTTGACCTCAGTGAGCACAAGGGGTCGACCCTCGTGTACGGCTGACGTGACCTTTGACCTGATCATTTCAGGGGGCTGACTCAGGTCAGAGACCAGGATACACTACCCAAGGGTCGTGTCCCCTCGTTCCGAAGGGTCGTGTCCCGTCGTGCTCACCTCCGACAAAATAGCATGAGCTGTGTGCCTCACGTAAAGACATACACACACACACACAAAAACACAAACCCTCCCTCCCAAACATACACCAATATCCCCCTTCCCTCTCCTCTTCCCTTACACCGACATACGTAACCTACCTTCCCTATTCCCTCCATCCCCCCCCCCCGACTCCCTCTCTACTCCCGAAATGACATCAAGAAGGAGAACTCGGGGCAACCTGGTGCTATTGTGCTGAGGGAGGGAGGGAGGTAGAGTGAGGGGGGGCGAGTGAGAGTGGGTGTTGCATCGACAAAGGAGGTACCCTCCCCCAAGCCCCCACAATCACCATGCTATAGCCCTAACCCTCCTCTACATACCCGCCCTACAATCTCCTCTTCACCGTAGGTAATATAGCCTTGTATTCCCCCCGTGTGTGTTGTAGTGTTCCTCCTGTACTGCCGGGGTGTTGCTGGTGTTCTATTTATTTCAGTTTTACGGGACGAGGAATATGGGGCGACCGCGACCCACCTCCACACCCCCACCCTGTATTATTGGGCCGTGTGTGTGTGTGTGTGTGTGTGTGTGTGTGTGTGTGTGTGTGTGTGTGTGTGTGTGTGTTGGTAAAACTCGCATGTATGTTCCATGTTGGGCTGTTTTTAATCCCCTGATGACGATGGTTTCACCCTTTAAAACCAGAGCACGACCCTTGACAACGACGGTACACGACCCATGACAACGACGGTACACGACCCTTGACAACGACGGTACACGACCCTTGACAACGACGGTACACGACTCTTGACAACGACGGTACACGACCAATGACAACGACGGTACACGACCCTTGAAAATGATTTCATGATCCCTGAGTATACGACCCCTGAGCAGGATGGTACCGTCTGGAGGGAGTCAGGTCAAAGGTCAGGACCCATCATACCCAAGGGTCGTACCGTCGTGCCCGAAGGGTCGTGCTCCAAAGGATTAATAAGGAAATCTCATCCTTAAGTTCACAAGCCTCACACACTCTTCGCCTAGGGCTAGCGCTGCCAACGCCGGCCTTCACGTGAGACAAATGAACGCCATTGGTGGCGCTGCGCCTCACCTGAGCTGGTGTGAACTTACATGTAAAGGAACCTACCTACCACAGCTGCTGATGGTGGTGCCCAAAGTGAAACCCTCAAGAAATTAACCATAATCTCTCTCTCTCTCTCTCTCTCTCTCTCTCTCTCTCTCTCTCTCTCTCTCTCTCTCTCTCTCTCTCTCAACCATCTATGATCTTCCACAGAAAAAATGACGAAATAACAGCTTAACGCATTCAGATAACAAATATGAACACAAACAAACAGTTCACACATGAACAAACATTTCACACATGAACAAACAGTTCAAACATGAACAAACACTGAACCACCTCTTCGTTCAATTTCTAAGACAACTTTACATACTAATTTAAAAGCAACAAGTATATTGTGACTATAGATGAGCTATTCATCATTACTTCATCATCAGCAATACTTCACAATGATCATTATACATCAATGTCTTCACAATGATCATTATACATCAATGCCTTCACAATGATCATTATACATCAATGCCTTCACAATGATCATTATACATCAATGCCTTCACAATGATCATTATACATCAATGCCTTCACAATGATCATTATACATCAATGCCTTCACAATGATCATTACACATCATTGCCTTTACAATGATCATTATACATCAATGCCTTTACAATGATCATTATACATCAATGCCTTTACAATGATCATTATACATCAATGCCTTCACAATGATCATTATACATCAATATCTTCACAATGATCATTATACATCAATGCCTTTACAATGATCATTATACATCAATGCCTTTACAATGATCATTATACATCAATGCCTTCACAATGATCATTATACATCAATGCCTTCACAATGATCATTATACATCAATGCCTTCACAATGATCATTATACATCAATGCCTTCACAATGATCATTATACATCAATGCCTTCACAATGATCATTATACATCAATGCCTTTACAATGATCATTATACATCAATGCCTTCACAATGATCATTATACATCAATGCCTTTACAATGCTCATTATACATCAATGCCTTTACAATGATCATTATACATCAATGCCTTTACAATGATCATTATACATCAATGCCTTTACAATGATCATTATACATCAATGCCTTCACAATGATCATTATACATCAATGCCTTTACAATGATTATACAAAGTTACCTTCATAATAATCATACACCGATACATTCGAAATGATTATAATAATCGCACCAAAATCACTGAAATTATCGACCCAAAAAAATGAAAAAATAATCTTACCAAAATAATATACCACAACCAGTAATAAAGTATATAACAAAACATCGAAAAATCATACAAAAGCTTGACAGAACTAGATAAAAAAATATACATATATAGGACAAGCTTAAAAATACCAGAAATACATTGTTGAAAATACTATGAAAAAAAAAATCTGTCATGGCTTTGAGCTTTGAACTCAATACAGGATTAACAGAGGAAATGCTGATGTACGTCGCTGGGGAAGTGAACATAATACCAAATGGAAAAAAAATGGTCAATATCGTTTTAAATAGAACACCATATATATATATATATATATATATATATATATATATATATATATATATATATATATATATATATATATAAGAAATTATTAACAACTTTACTGAACTTACCCAAGATTAATCGTTCAACCTAAGTCAAAATATCCCCACTAAATCCATATCAATTTCCCGAGCCAACATCCCCGTCTCTTCAAGTGTTATATATATAAACAGCCGAATCCAAAAAAAAAGTAATCCGGGCCGCTCCATTAATCTGGAGGGACTCAATAAATCCCCCACTCCACAGATTATGACCAATAATCGGATAAGACCCAAATGGAGGAGACGATGCTTCAGTGGGGGGGGGGGGGAGGAGGAGTCGGCCCTAAGGTCAGAGGTCGGGGCTGGAGTGCCGCAGGAGAAGCAGCTCGGGCAGAGAGGGGCTTGTATATACCTGGGAGGTGGAGGAGGAGGAGGAAGAAGAGAAAGGGGAACAGGAGAACGAGGTGGAAGAGGAGAAGGATGAGAAAGAGGAGGAAGAGGAGGAAAAGGAGGAGAAGGAGGAGGAGGAGGAGAAAGAGGAGGAGGAGTAGAAGAACGAAAAAGTAGTTATGGGGAAGAAATAAAACAATAAACAAGAGAGAATGATGAAGGAAGAGACGGAGGATATGGAGATGGAGTGGATGAGGCAGGACGTGGTGATGGAGGAAGAGAGGAACAAAGAGCAAGGCAGGATGTGGTGATGGAGGAAGAGAGGGAGATGAAGATGGAGTGATGGAGAAAGGTGGAAACTGAGGGAGAGAGAAAAAGAAGTGGAGATAGAGACGGAGGGAACAAGGGAGAGGGCGGTGATTGAGGGATAGAGGGAAGACAAAACACAATAACACCACAAACAGCACCAACGCAGGCCAGGTCAGAACTCAGAATTTGGGTCATTCCAAACATGCTAATCATGTGGACGTAACAACGGGTATTTAAGAGATCGGTAATTATCAACCAACAGACTAAGATGGTGTGTGTGTGTGTGTGTGTGTGTGTGTGTGTGTCACCAATATGGTCTGCTATTATCGCAAGGTTACAATAATGTTGTCAGATTGGTTGGAAAATTCCAATGATATTTCTTTTCTGCTCATATGTTATTTTCAGCTTTGTTTATATTCCTTTATTTTCTCGTTATTTTTCCTTTCTGTTCAAATTTTTTTGATCTTTACATTTGTTTTTTCTTTTCATGAAATTATAACTTTTGTGTACACTTTTCAACACGGAAATCCAATTACACCTGGGAGGCATCGTAAACCATGCACAGGTAAACCATAAGGTAGGTCAGAAGAAAGTAAACCATAAAGTAAACCAGGCGAAGGTAAACCATCACTTTACTTTCCCCTGGTAGACATACATACATCAGAAACACATGTGGACCATAAACTGGACCCAGGCGAGAACACCAGATCTATTGGTTCTTTTATAACCCCCCCCCCCTCCCCCCATGGTCCATATGTGTGTGTGTGTGTGTGTGTGAGAGAGAGAGAGAGAGAGAGAGAGAGAGAGAGAGAGAGAGAGAGAGAGAGAGAGAGAGAGAGAGGATGAATAAAAAAAATTGGTTTGTTTTTTGGTACACAAACAGAATATTATATCATATTCATCAAACTGAGCCAAAATTCTATAACAAAAATATAGCGTATATATATATATATATATATATATATATATATATATATATATATATATATATATATATATATTTTATTGATATAAATCATTCACTTAAGGCAAAATTAAGAAAATCAGAGTTAAGGGTAAGAGTGTGGCGAGGCAAAGCATTTCTCTTGGCGGTAATTACTATATCAATTACTGTAATTACTGAGTGAGTAATCAAGAGAGCATTCGCCTCAGAGGGATGTCGTACTTTTGAGAGAGCGAAGGCTGGGAGAGTGAGGGAGAGGGAGGGAGGATTGTGGGGGTAAATGATGGGGATTTAAGGGAGAGTAAGAAGACGGAAGAGTTGGAACTACAGAGAGGGAGGGAAGGAGGGTGTGGGGTAAAGTAAAAAAGGGAGAGGAGAGATGGAGAGATGGGGTAAAGAGAGAAGGAAGGGAAAACGAATTAAATAATGAAAATATTGACAACAATAATGGCCAGATGCGAATGGTTCATAGAGGAGAGCTGATGACCACACTAAAAAAGACTTCGGAACCTCATAACACTCTCTCTCTCTCTCTCTCTCTCTCTCTCTCTCTCTCTCTCTCTCTCTCTCTCTCTCTCTCTCTCTCTCTCACCTTCCACCCCCCCCCCCCCTTGTGAAAAACTTGCTCCCATTTACAAACTAAAAAACTTGGTCGTCAACACAGCAGCACAAGAGACGTCCCTTCCCGTTCTCACCCTAACAATCCACCTTCCCTGATAGCCGGTGAGTTGTTCCCTCGTTATCCCATGGCAGGACCCCGCCCCCATTACATGGGGTAATTAATATCGATAACCCATCCCTCTCAGAGGGCAACGCCATCTTCCCCGTGGTGTGAACTACCCTCCCTCATCACGAGCCAACCATCTTGAACAATACCTGTAACTACACACAGACTGATCATGACCCAGGAACTGTTGTCTCCTGATCGTAGGTCTTGACCCCACTGACCTCATTCACTTCTGGAGCACCACGGTATGACCTCATGACTTCATATAACGGCCTGGCCTTTGACACAACCTTTCTAAGGGTCAAATCAAAATGCCATCACACGGAAAAGGGTCATACTGTCGTGGTCAAGGGTCGTACCGTAGGGCTCAAGGGTCGTACCGTCGTGCTCGAGGGTCGTACCGTCGTGCTCGAGGGTCGTACCGTCGTGCTCGAGGGTCGTGCCGTCGTGCTCGAGGGTCGTACCGTCATGCTCGAGGGTCGTACCGTCGTGCTCGAGGGTCGTACCGTCGTGCTCGAGGGTCGTACCGTCGTGCTCGAGGGTCGTACCCTCGTGCTCGAGGGTCGTACCGTCATGCTCGAGGGTCAAGGGTGATCACTATCAACATATTGACCACAAGACCTGCCCCATACATCATCATCATCACAGTACAAGAAAAAATGTTTAAGCTGGACATTACCACAACATCCGCCTCTCTATACACACTACACTATACTGCAGTACTTCCAACACACACACACACACACACACACACACACACACACACACACACACACATTCTCTCGGCTTTTCCATAGCGACTTCAATTACCTTCGTGCCTCCACATGCAATAACAAATCCACTGTCGATACAGACCCATCCAATTTAAAGATCACTCCGGCTCTCTCTCTCTCTCTCTCTCTCTCTCTCTCTCTCTCTCTCTCTCTCTCTCTCTCTCTCTCTCTCTCTGGTGCGTCGTATGGCCACGAGCTGAATAAATGGAAATAAACGAATTAAATGGGAATCCCGAAGCGCTCCACGGGCAAAATCGAGGGGGATGCAAGCCATGCAGCACACCGCGGGCCAGGAAGAACTGGAACGCTGGAACCTGGAAAGAAGAAGAAGAAGAAGAGGAGGAAGATGTACGGTAACACAGGCATAACAGATCACGGAAGGTGTACAGCACAACGTAACGATCCTGAAATGTTCTCGAGAAAGAAAAATATTTATCAAGTCTGGAAGAACACCAGGGAACATCTCCCAAAAAGCAAATACTACACCAGATAATGATATACGAGAGTCCAGGAAGGAAGGCTGAAGGACCATTCATTCAGTAAACTACCGGGAGATATATATAGAAACATGTATGGAACAAGAAAAAAACATTTAAATGAAAACTTGAAATGTGGTTGAAGTAAATGCTAGAACACCATCCAGAGTTAACAAGTACCTCACGGTATAATGTAGTCGTCATTACCGGTAAGTACCCTCACTGCATATCTACCATCATCACCAAGCCAAACTACCCTTCACCCCAAACCACCCCATTACAGTAGCCTTACCCCGGCACATAAGAGCACCCATTCCAAACGTTAACTACCTGACATAACTACCCAATTATAGACCAACTCCAGGGAAAAATACCGCCCTCCCCCCCTCCCTCCTCCCACCGCCATTATATATCTATTTTTTTTTATTGTGGGAGGTGGGGGAGGGGGAGGGGGGGGGGTCATCCCCACGATAGACCCCACTCCCGTCACAGAACCACCCCCCCCCCCCACCCCCCCGTTATAGACCTAACCTTCACAAAACCACCCCATTGCAAAACTACTCCCGTGAGAAAACCACCCCCTCGCAAACCTACTCCCATGACAAATCCCTCCCCATTACAGACACACCCCCCCCCCCACACCCCCACCCCCCACCCCCCACCCCCACCCCAAGACTCGGGCTCTCAATGCAACGTTGCCATTGTTCACCGAACTACACAACTGTAATCCAAAACTCATGAGGCAGGTGATATGTGGCCGCGTTGCCCACCTCTCTCTCTCTCTCTCTCTCTCTCTCTCTCTCTCTCTCTCTCTCTCTCTCTCTCTCTTTCTCTGATCCCCTCAGATCACGGAGCCGCTGGGACCCACGGCTGGGCGCTATCACAGACGATAACAGCATGCCACAAGATGGCCACAGATCAAGCCGGAGATAAGAGTGTAACAATTAAGAGAAACATGACATCTCGGGACGTGGCCATGACTACGTACAGTGATGACGGGAGGTACACGACATGATGACACGCCGGGATGGATGACCTGTGTGGTGATGGCACTCTTCTTTCAAGCTTCATTCCTCAATGTTCATTCATTTCCTTCCCTGTTCCTCCACGAGTCACTCTCAAAATCACTCCTAAACTCCTGTTTATTCCTCCCCTCCCCACCCCCCCAACACCCTTCCCCTTCCCTTCCCTCTCCTCCTTTCCCATCTCCCTCTTTTTCATCGCCCTCCTCCCCCCCCCTCACTTCCCTCCTCCTCCCTCCTCACGTTTGTGTGCGTCTGGGGAAAGTGGGAGGAGAGGAGGGGAGGGGAGGGGAGATGAGGGGAGGGGAGGGGAGATGAGGGGAGGGGAGGGGAGGGGGTGTTCATCCCCGACCTTTTAATATGCTAATTTCTGATTAAACTCCATCTCGGTCCGGTGTGTGTGTATGTGTGTGTGTGTGTGTGTGTGTATGTGTGTGTATGTGTGTGTGTGTGTGTGTGTGTGTGCGTGTGTGTGTGTGTGTGTGTATGTGTGTGTGTGTGTGTGTGTGTGTGTGTGTGTGTGTGTGTATGTGTGTGTGTGTGTGTGTATGTGTGTGTGTGTGTGTGTGTGTGTGTGTATGTGTGTGTGTGTGTGTGTGTGTGTGTGTGGGACCCCCCCCCCCCAAGTCTAAACCTTAAGCACCCACTCCAGTAAAAAGTTGGCTGGAGGACGACCAATCACAAGCCTCATGGGAAATGTCCTCTACCAATCACGAGGCTCGACGGGAGTGACACCGACCAATCACAAGTTTCAAAGGGAAATGTCCCTCACCAATCATGAGGCTTGACAGGTGTGACACCGACCAATCACAAGGCTCGAAGGTATAATAGTCCTCGACCACTCACAAGGCCTTTTGGGACAACTACGTTCTTCACCAATCATATGACAGCTTTTACAATTACCTCACTAACAACAACGCCCGGAATTCCCACACGGACCAATCACAAAGCTAAACATCCTCGTTGATCAATATAACATCTTGAACCACTGGCCCACACAACTGGTCGATCATATTCCACCAACTGCATCACGGGAAAGCATACGAACCTAACGAAAATATAAACGTACATATAACAACAAAGGTCACATCATTATAACATATATAATTCGCATTGACACAAGCCGTAACGTGCATCAGTGTCAGCTGTGGTGGATGGAAGGAATAATGAAGATGATGACCAAAGAAATGAACGAGAGTGACCCAGGGTTAGGTTGACCTGGTCCATGATCGCAGGAAGGTCATGTGACGAAGAGGGAAGGATGACCTGGTGGAGAGTTCAACACCATCACTGCTCCAGGGGAGACCGAGGTGTTATAACGGTCCATCCTCGTGTGGCTGGGCTCCACACGCAAGCTACAGGAAGCAGCAGACAATCACATGGCCGGGTGCAGGATGGCTGGGTCACAAGGAGACACACATCGAGAATTATATTTTCATTCTTGAAATGATAATTTGTATAACATTCTCTATAAATCTACTGAAATTTATTATTTCTATAATCCATCGTAACGTCTTAAATGTGAATGAATATATATATATATATATATATATATATATATATATATATATATATATATATATATATATATAGATAGATAGATAGATAGATAGATAGATAGATAGATATACATCGACACGAAGCAAGAGTAATACACAGGCAGTGCCGCCATGGTCGGTGCGTCTCAATAATAATTCCGGTTACCAACGCATCCAAAAATCAGCGACTAATTCAACGGACACAAACTCGGTAAAAATCGGGAAGTTTAGAATACTGCAACGTGAACTACGACAATATGTCACATGGGTTCTAATCCAACACACACACACACACACACACACACACACACACACACACATATAGCGCTAGGAAAACACCACAAAGGCCACATTCGTTCACATAGTCTCTAGCTGTCACGTATAATGCACTGAAACCATATATATATATATATATATATATATATATATATATATATATATATATATATATATATATATCGGATAACCAAGCTCGCCTAACGCGGCCCGTCCGGATATACGAGTAAATCCAGGTAAAACGTTATCATGTGTAGGGGAGAAGGGAGACGTGGGAGGAGGGCAGGGGGAGAGGGGAGATAATGAAGATCCCAGCACCCAGTTATGTCTGGCAGACATTGTAAATTACCTCGAACTGAGGGAGTGAATGTGAGGGGGAGAGGGAGTGTGTGTGAGTGTGGTGGGAGGGGTAGGTGGTGTGGAACGGTAGGTCAGGTGAGTACACGGAGGGATGGAAGGGAGAGATGGAACGGAAGAAAGAGAGAGGAGGTGGAAGTGGCGGGAGGTGGGAAGCGGTATGGAATGGAGGGTTTAAGGTGAAGTGGGAACAGAAGGTCTGGGGAGAGTGAGAACATAGAAAACCAGGAGTGTGGGTAGAAGATGGGGTGAGAGGTAGGACAGAAGAGAGGGGACACTAGAGAAGAAAAGAAGGATAAAAATACTAGGGTTAGGAGGGGGAACGAAGAGGTATATATCAAAGAGAAAGACAGGAAAGGGAGGGAGAGAGAGAGAGAGAGAGAGAGAGAGAGAGAGAGAGAGAGAGAGAGAGAGAGAGAGAGAGAGAGAGAGAGAGAGAGAGAGTGGAAAAGAAAAAGGAACGGGTGGGTGAGGGCGGAGGAACGCAAGGAACCAGATTTCCTGCCAAGAACTGAAGTAATATTTGTAGATAGAGGAAAAGAGAACCAGCTACCAACCAGCGAGGCGTAGGGGTACGGATACAGAGGTAGGAGAGAGGGGGTGGGGGGGTGGAGAATTGAACAGGAGTATAGGGAGCGAATGAGGCAGAAGGATAGGCCTTCGAGCGAGAGGAAGGGATGGGGAGGAGGGGGGACAGAAGCGACCGAGAAGGTGCAAGGATAGTGAACGAGGATACGAGACACATGAGGAGAGAAATCATTATTAAATTCCTGCGATGTATAGGAACATAATCACATGTTTACGAAGACGACGAAATCATCAACCACATCTACTACAACACAATGAAATTACCAACCTCAGACCACGCACAGGATAATGTAATTACTAATTTCATTTCAAGTACAGGATAAGGTAATTACTAAATCTCATTTCATCTACGACGACAATGTAATTATCACAGTCATCATCTGTGTACCGGATACCTTGCCCAGATCAACAGACGCCCACAGATCTACTGTAATGTTCTATATAAGTCTTTAAGTCCTTCTGTGTTGTGTGGACCAAGCAAGACTTTCTCTGTGGCACACATACTCCCACGTAATATACTCACACACTCGCATGCACAACACACAAGAGACTGTATTCCGACACAAGACTGTGGGATAAACTCTGTAAACCTCTCATCTGTGAACAGATGTGGTGCAGAGAAGCTATTTACATGCCTTGTTCTGTAACGAATGTTACAATTACCTCGTCTCATCGGGTCATTTGCTATCAACACTTCCACGTCATGTTACAGTTTCGTCCTGTGACTCTGTCTATACCTTCCTACACATCACGGCTTGACCTACTCCTGCATACACTCGCCATAATTCACACACACACACACACACACACACATTATATATATATATATATATATATATATATATATATATATATATATATATATATATATATACCTGGTTATATGCCTAGTTAAAATAAATGAAGTTCTCCAAGTATATACACAAAGATGATGACATACTTAAATCCCAGGTATGTATAAGTGGGGCGGGAGTTTTCATGAGGGCTGTTGGGACTTATTTTATAAGTATGCTGTATGAGAGGAGGAGGAGGGGGGGGGAGGGGGGGAGGGGGGAGATGAATGTGTTTAATTATGAGAAATATAAGAGGAGAGATGAATGGACCCGTGAAATGCTTCACCGCCCGAGGTATGAATAGCCTCCACTTACACCAAAGGTGGACCAGAGTGTGAAGAAGTGGAGGTCAGAGCTGTGGAGAGGGAGGGGTGGGGGGTGGAATGGCGCTGGTGGAGTTGTGAGGAGGAGGGAAAGACGAGGAGGGTACGAATGACGTCACACAGTTTGTGGATATTAAACATAAGGTAAAATATAATTTATATAAAACGAGTGAATAATATATATATACTTTTTTCACTTTTCAAGGTTCTCAAAAGTGACCATACATTTCATATTTTCAAGGGTCGACCTTGAGTGCAACGTACAATCAACAAAGGCCATTTAAATACTAAAACTTTCCCATTAATGAAAGCCATTTATTCCCGGTGTGCAGCGCGGGGTACCCCTAGTTAGTACAACATAATTGTAATAATGAGTAACTTAGATGGAACAGAATGGAACAAGGGGGAGGGAGGCATTAATCTTCTTGCCAGTCCTACCGCTCTGTTCCAATATCTGAGACAGAAAATGAGACGGAAAGATATTTGGAGGATATGAAAACGGGGAAAAGTTCGCGGAAAGGAAAGTGGGAGGAAGCTCGCAGAAAACAGAAATTTCCTTTTTACACAAATTTGGAGAAGACGAAGAATAGGACCAAGTCTAGAGGCAGGAAGCACTGAGATATCAAAAGAAACGAAAAAAAAAAAATACAAATAAATTTGTCTAAACCAAAAAAAAAGATAAATACACGGGGGATAATAATACAAACTGATAACCAAGTTTAAAAATCGAATGAAATAGAAAACGGGAAAACGCGGCGAAAATAGAAAATGAGAGGAAGTTTGGAGGGGGAGGGCTTGATTTAAAACTGCCTCCTGATCACACATTCATTACAAAGTTTGGGAAGTACAGGGCTTGATAATTAGGCCAATACAGCCGGAAACTCCCCCACCAGCTCCAAGTATGTGGTGGGGAGAGGAGGGGGAGAAGGAGAGGGAGAAGAGGGAGGGGTGTTACAGAGAGGAAGGAGGGGAGAGAAAGAAGAGATATAAACAAATTGGATGTACACAGAAGGGCATCTACCTATCGATAATCCCAAGGAAAATATCGTCCCAACTTTATCCCAGTCTATCCCAGTGAAGAAAGTATCCTCCGGCATATCGCTCATCCGGACATACCGCTAACCCGGCTGGAATATTTCCGGATGAGCGGAGGGAGAGGCGTTGCTACATGCATTAGCTATTCCATTTTGCGCGTCAACCGGCTGGTTAATCTGGTATCCGATCCTGCAGTAATTGAATTGGGTTCGCCAATTATCTGATATCCTAACAGCTCATAACTTTACCTCGGATTTGCCAGGATTTTCAGCCGACGGCACCACCCTAACTTGGGTCAGTGGCACCACCCTAACTTGGGTCAGTGGCACCCCCCTAACTTGGGTCAGTGGCACCCCCCTAACTTGGGTCAGTGGCACCACCCTAACTTGGGTCAGTGGCACCCCCCTAACTTGGGTCAGTGGCGCCACCCTAACTTGGGTCAGTGGCACCCCCCTAACTTGGGTCAGTGGCACCCCCCTAACTTGGGTCAGTGGCACCCCCCTAACTTGGGTCAGTGGCACCATCTTAACTTAGGTCAGTGGCACCACCCTAACTTGGGTCAGTGGCACCATTCTAACTTAGGTCAGTGGCACCACCCTAACCTGGGTCAGTGGCACCACCCTAACTTAGGTCAGTGGCACCACCCTAACCTGGATCAGTGGCACCACCCTAACTTGGGTCAGTGGCACCACCCTAACTTAGGTCAGTGGCACCACCCTAACTTAGGTCAGTGGCACCACCCTAACTCAGGCCAGTCCGGTCATCTTAACCCAGACATCTATCATCGTAAATGTTCTTATATCACCCTATCTGGCCAGCTTACTACACTCTGCTTATCCTAACAGGTCAGTGCATCACCCTAACTACACACGACATTACCCACGCTACGTCTTCATCGCTCTGACTACAGACGTTACTGTATCCTACAACCCCTACTGTATCCTACAACCCCTACTGTATTATCCTAACAACGTTTTACATTTGTCTATTCCACGATCCCATACACCAGCTTCAGTGTCATAATAATCTACTTACATCCACTGGATTCTCTTCCACCCATTATTTCACCAGGACCGTAATGACTCAAATTACATTACCCCCCCCCCCCCCATCCTGTAATGACTGTATCCTAATTTGAAACGAATGTTGCATCATTCACTTACCATCCATCATATCACCTTACCATGCCAGAATTAATCACACAGGAAGTATCTGTGGTTCACATTAACCAATCTGGTCTTTACCTTATCATAAATGGCCGTTAAATTAGCCTAATTAGCAATTACATTAAGCGTGACTGGCAATTTCTTCACCCTAATGGCTATTAAGTCAATCACTATTAACGACCAATTTGTTTTATGCTCTGGCCGATGTATATTGACCTCACGACGGTACGACCCTTCATCACGAATGTACGACCCTTGAGCACGACGGTACGACCCTTGAGCACGACGTACGACCCTTGAGTACGATGGGGCGACCCTTGAGCACGACGGTGCGACCCTTGAGCACGACGGTACGACCCTTGGGCACGACGGTACGACCCTTGAGCGCGACGGTACGACCCTTGGGTATAATGGGTTCGATTTCTCATACTTCTAAATGATCAAAAGATCGTACCGTCGTGCTCAAGGATCGTACCGTCGTGCACAAGGATCGTACCGTCGTGCACAAGGGTCGTCTCGTCGTGCACAAGGATCGTACCTTCCAGCTCAAGGGGTTTTAAGAAACGTTCCAATTAACCGGGGTATCTAGGGCAAGGACCGGGATAATTGGGACGACTGCGTATCCCGGCATCACTGCTCAGCGGCCAATTAGCCAGTGTGTGTACTGCAGGGCAGGGAGTAGATGTGTGTGTGTACTGCAGGGCAGGGAGTAGATGTGTGTGTGTACTGCAGGGCAGGGAGTAGATGTGTGTGTGTACTGCAGGGCAGGGAGTAGATGTGTGTGTGTACTGCAGGGCAGGGAGTAGATGTGTGTGTGTACTGCAGGGCAGGGAGTAGATGTGTGTGTGTACTGCAGGGCAGGGAGTAGATGTGTGTGTGTACTGCAGGGCAGGGAGTAGATGTGTGTGTACTGCAGGGCAGGGAGTAGATGTGTGTGTGTACTGCAGGGCAGGGAGTAGATGTGTGTGTGTACTGCAGGGCAGGGAGTAGATGTGTGTGTGTACTGCAGGGCAGGGAGTAGATGTGTGTGTGTACTGCAGGGCAGGGAGTAGATGTGTGTGTGTACTGCAGGGCAGGGAGTAGATGTGTGTGTACTGCAGGGCAGGGAGTAGATGTGTGTGTGTACTGCAGGGCAGGGAGTAGATGTGTGTGTACTGCAGGGCAGGGAGTAGATGTGATGAGGCGCGCGTCATGAGGACGGCCAATTAGCCAGACTGGCGCGATGACCATCATGTCCAACAGTCGACAACATAGCTGGGAATCTAGTGTAACCATACGAGATATCAAACCTTACTGAATGAAGAACGGGAAACGATACTGGTCGTGGAAAACATGAAACATTATAATGCATGAAGACATAAACTTTTCACGATTACCTGATCGTAAATTTCTGAAATACATCGTGAAATACAGAAATGTGATGTGTTTTTTTGAGAGGTTGGGTTACAGTGGGAAGGGGGAGGCAGGGGAAAGAGAGAGATAGAGGACGGAATGGGAGGGAGGGTTACGTCAGATATGTCGAGATATGAAAAGAAAGAGAGGAAGGGATGGGAAAGATATGGGACAGGAGAGGAGTAATGGGAGACATACAAGAATATATGAACAGACCAAACCTGTGGCGAGGAGCCAGCCTGATCAAAACCATTCTGAAGAACAGAGCTACACATGACGTAGCCAGTGCTAACACAGCCGGCCTTAACAAAGCCGGTGCCGGGGGGGACAACACAGCCAGGGGGGGGGGGGGGAGAGCACCCTGGTTCCTGCAGGCCCTCACGTGACCATGGTGGTCTGTGTTGTATCAGCGTAGGATCTGGACGGGTGGGCCGGCCCACCGACCCCACACAATACCCCATCATCTGTACAGTCCCCATCTTGATGGGGCGGGACGCCCCTGTGATGGCTGAATCAACAAACAACAACAACAACAAGTTCCACTTGTAGTGACAATTGAAACAAACAACAGTGTTATTATCATTATCAATACTACAAATATCATCATCATTATTATTCATATCATTACTTGTATTTTCAGTATCACCAGCAGATTCGGACCATCTGGGCCCATGTCCGCTCACTCTTACTATGGGGTATCATACACACACTCCCTCCCTCCCTTCCTCCCTCCCTGACTACCACACACTTCCTCACCACCACCACACCCTCCCTGGCTATACCACACACCACCTTCAACTCGCACCTTCCGCCCCTGTTGTAGCGACCAACCACCCTACCAAAAAACTACTCAAATGATATTCACGCAGAGGAAAAGGAATTAATTCCCTTGGGCAGGATGACCTAACTCTGATCTAACCCTTAGCAGTCAGGTCAGAGTTAGGTCAAAGCATCAAGCATGACCAGACCTGCCGTTGTGGTCAAGGATCGTACCGACATGGGTCACGGATCATAATGACGTGGTCAAGAGTCGTACCCTCCACTGAACTGTACAATGTTTCACCATCTTCTTTCTTGTGCATGATTCTTAATATCTTCTCTCTTTCCTTTTCCCCACTGGAGGCCTCAATTTGGCCCTAATTATCATGAATATGTAAATGAGGTCTTTCGCCAGGAGTCAACAGGCACTTAGGTTACGGTCGCTGGAGTCATCACATTTACCAGAGACCCACCACCACAGAGACCAGAGACCCGCCACACAGACCCTGGCGACTCTCCTGTCTAATGAGAGCCAATGACCTGGCAAGGACGGGAGAGGGAGGGAAGGAGAGAGGGAGGGGCAGATTAAAATCTTACCCTCCCACCATTTAAAGTACTCCTTCACCAACTTCCTTAAAAAAAAAGATGGGCGGTACAGTTCTTCAGCACGACGGTACAGTAAGAATACAACAGTATCGAGGTTACAGCAAACTAGAGGCATACAATACAACGACTCCGAACGTACAAATTACGACACAACTGCGGTGCCGAAGGGAATGGATGAATGACTTCAGGACCTAAAACACAACAACGTCGCCGTGAAACATAGCGTAAATCACGGCAGGACGACCTCAAATCACGGCAGGACGACCTCAAATCACGGCAGGACGACCTCAAATCACGGCAGGACGACCTCAAATCACAGCAGGACGGCCTCAGATCAGGGCAGGACGGCCTCAGATCACAGCAGGACGACCTCAGATCACACACAAACCGGGTGTTAATCTCGCTGGCAAGTGGAGTACATTGTACCACAGAGGTGAGACTGGGCGGCGTGGTTGGCAGGGGGCCGTCGCTCCAGCTTGGTGTATACGTACATGAACGTGTTGCCCACCATGTTTCTGCAGAGCAGAAGCTGAAACTGTACAGCTGAGGCTTTAGCGGAGCCCCCAGCTTGAGCTCCCCTTCAGGCTGTCATGGACGACCTCAGGGAATACTGGTAGTGCTTGAGAGTGACGGGTGGTTAGTGAGGAGACGGTAACGACCCTTAAGCATTACGACTCCTGGGTGCTACGCACGGCGGACCGACCTCTCTCTCTCACACCATCATACCATGTCGTGCCGTCGTCTTCAAGGGTCGTACTGTCGTGCTGAAGGGGTTGTACCGTCGTGCTCAAGGGTCGTACCGTCGTTCTCTAGGGTCGTGCTGTCGTGCTCAAGGGTCGTGACGTCGTTCTCAAGGGTCGTACTGTCGTGCCGTCGTGTTCGAGGGTCGTACTGTCGTGCTGCAGGGGTTGTAGCGTCGTGTTCAAAGGTATTCATCAAGAGTAATGGTACAGTATTTGCTGCAGAAACCATGACAACCATCTTCCCCTTCCTGCCTCCCCAGCTCGCCCCATGCCAGTCAGCAAGGCTGCGGATGGCCATCCCATTCCTGCCCAAATCCATTTCGACGAAAGGTGCAGCGTGGCTGTATGCACCTGATCCCTCCCCATTATAATGGGTATGGACTTAATGATAACGTCCAGCCTGTTACATCAATACACAACACAATGGCTGGGGGATTCGGGTCTATATATATATAACGTCAAAACGAAAACAGTTCGAGTATTTTGTCTTTCTATACACCATCAAAACGCAGATGGGATGAGCATTTTGGACAATACATTACCTTGGACATTATGATAATACAAAATACCTTAAAATTCTTCATCTTTTATATCATAAACATCTCAATACTAGTTATTTACGTCCCTGACGACCTTTATAAAACCTCGCCTCTCTATGTTGCATTTCGGTAAAAAGTAAAACGTCAAGATAATCTCGCTCATACCAACCGAAAGGTCATTTCCAGAGAAGTTATTTACACCAGAGTATTGAGGAGGAGGAGGAGGAGGAGGAGGAGGAGGAGGAGGAGGAGGGCGTGTGAGGATTGGCGTGACGTGCAGGGGGTCTGCAGCAATTTCCGCTAAACATTGTTGCTCGTTAATTGAGGCAGCTCGTCCGCCAACCAGCACTGTCTGCTTTCTATCAGCACATTTCTGCTGCATCTTGCACAGCCTCCTCGCTCTTGTTTCCCCGCTAGATGCCACATCTCACACCTGCAGAGAACTAGTGGTTCCTATGTTGAAGTTTATGATCCTGGTATAGACAGAGATGGCCTTTTGTTAAGGCCCCTGTCGTAAGGAACGGCTTTTGTTGATGATGAAACCCTTGTGATAGTATTAGCTTTTGTTAAGCAAGAGACTTTGCTTGAAGTTTCGACTTCCATGATGAACTAAACCATGACTTAGCTGTTATGATGATCCGCCTACGATTATGGACTTTCCTCTCAGCTAAATGTGATGCTAACAACCTAAGTTTGTGTCCATCACACACACACACACACACACACACACACACACACACGCACACACACACAAGCCTTCCCCACCACACCATCACGGGCCCTCCCTCCAACGAACCTACCCCAGGACCTCCACCACCCAGGTCTGGACGCCCCTCGTCTCCTGCAGCAAATCAAGGCTTTACCACAACACGACACACACACTCACTCCTCTACTCCTCTCCCTTCCTGCCTCACTCCTCTCCCTTCCTCCCCTCATCTTCCCTTCCTTTTACCTCATCAATCCTTCCTTAATTAACGTCCACTCCTTCCTCATTCCGCACGGTCCATTTTCTTATTTCCCCTCTTCCTCTCACCACATATAAAGGTGCTGGACCCTTCCCATATTGTGTGTGTGTGTGTGTGTGTGTGTGTGTGTGTGTGTGTGTGTGTGTGTGTGTGTGTGTGCGTGTGTGTGTTGAATACAGCGAACCCTCAGTCCGCCACTGCAAACTGCCTCATACATTACTCTCCAAATCCATAATGGGGATTCGAACCATCCTGTACTGCGCCTGTGTCTATGTACTGAATACATGACATCCTCAGACCCGCCTCTGTAACCTGCCACGCAGTAACCAACACCTGTGTGACTACATACACCTAAGACTGTCTGTTATGCCACGCCCAGGTCACTGTATCGTGGGAACAGCACTACGTTAACTCATCTTTCGCCTATTTTCCCTTCCTTGGCAATCACCCCATCATCACTATTATCCTCCCCGTCCCTCTCCCAGGCGTCTCCCCAACCTTCTCCCTTCTCTCTCCCCGGCGGACCAACATCATTTATCACCCCAACCTTTTTTTTTCTTCTTCTTATGCTATTGTGGTGATGATAACCAGGGCAGTAAGTGCTCAACCTCCTTATATAAAGGAAGGGTCCTGGGATGGACGGGGGAGGGTTGCCGAGTCTCCTGGGAAGGAGGGAGGGAGGTCTCCTGGTGGAAGATATGCTCGAGGGAAGGAGGAGAAGTACCTAGGAGAACAGATAACAGGAGACCTGATGGTCCATGACGGGAATATCTTGGGTCATGATCTCCACCATGGGGGGAAGAGGGGGGGGTAAAGCAGCAGGCTAACCCCGCCAGAGAAAGGGGAGAGGGGACGGGGAGGGACGAGAGGAGGGAAGGGAGAGGAGGAGGGAGTCTCCCCCAGAGTGCTAGGGAGAGAGAGAGAGAGAGAGAGAGAGAGAGAGAGAAACTAAGATTCTATAGAGTGAATGATCAAGATAAAAACAGCTTTACTGTAGTCACCCATCCAAAGCTTAACACTCGGCTGAAGCGAAAGCTTTAACTTTGTTTTCTGAAAAGCTTAAAAAAAAAGCACTTAAGATACGCTGATCACGAAAACTTTTTTAGTTTCAAGAAACACATCACACATCACCTGTCCCTCAGTTCATTCCAAACTTAACCTAAGCCTCGGTTATCATGATAAGTACACTTAAAAAAGTAACTTTAACGCCATGCAGTAGTAGACACAAGTGAACGCCTTGGGTGTGTTTATAACCTCCAGTACCACCGTTCATAACACAAACACAACCCACCTCAATATGAACCCTTAACTGGATCCGGGTCCGATAATACCAGAGAGAATTAAAGTCTTCAATACTCCATATAAACTTGCCTGCCGACACCGGCCAGTAAACACACCGTTATGTAAACCTGAGTTACCACCACGTTCACCAACACTGAACTATGGAGAAAATAGCGACGTACAATATACTTGAAATAGATTAATGAACCGGTATATTTCAGTGGTTTTCTATACATCTATGTCTATATCTATTCATCTCTCTGTGTATATATACAGTTCAGATGTCGTGGCACTAGCAAATGCCTACCGCAAACGTGGCGATGTCGAATGAAAGTTAAAAAAAAGAGAGAAAGAAAGAAAGATGATTAAGAAAGAGTAAAAGGATTAATTCGTCCGTCTGCATGGCCGAGTATGGAAGGGGTAGACCCGGTATAGTCTACCACTCTGGAACAGGTAGAGGTTATACAGGAAGAGGGAGAGACGGGAGGGAAGGTACAGAATTCCTACAGGATCCTTTGTATTACCACAACTACAAAACTTCCTGTGTCATAACCGCTACAGAACTTCCTTTATTCCCAAGGCTACAGAACTTTCGGAAATTCGAGGTTGAACATTTCCTACCTTAAGGGCGGCGCCTCTGGGAGTTGGGAAGACCTCCCTGTCTTCGGCCATGTAGTGAGGATGAGGGGGTTCGTGGTGGGACGGGAGCGAGGGAGGAGTCACCGAACTCTTTCAATCTATAACAAATTCGCTTCACAGATCAACCAACCCTGGTCCGATTAGCTTCGCATCGGCGTCGCAGAGAGGTCGTACCGTCGTGCCTCACGGGGTCGTAACGTCGTGCCTTGCGGGTCGTACCGTCGTGCCTTGCGGGTCGTACCGTCGTGTATAATCACACAAGAGAATCGTGGATTCCTCCGCATCGTCGCCTTCAGACGTGTGGCTCTACATCCATAAAGTTCACTACCTTCAATTATAAAATTCATGCAATCATTCTCTCTCTCTCTCTCTCTCTCTCTCTCTCTCTCTCTCTCTCTCTCTCTCTCTCATCCTCCACAACACCCCTTCCATTAGATAAATATGGGACGAGAGAAAAAGAGAGAGAAAAAAAAATTCAAGGGGAATGCGTGTGTGTGTGTACGTGCGTGTGTGTGTGTGTGTGTGTGTGTGTGGGAAGGGTAGGAAAGCGTCCTTCACAAACATCCAATGTGGATATTCGCGAGCGAGGAATTGTACCAATCTGTATTCCATTTTGTGAGGAGGGGGGGGGGGGGTCTTGGCTGATCTCCAACTCCCCCATCCACCCCCCCACCACCACCAATTTCTCTCCCTCTCTCGCTCTCTCTCTCTCTCTCTCTTTCTCTTCTTTCTTCTCCCACCAGCCAGCACCGCTGCCCCAGATACACCCCAAACATTCCCGGTGACAAAAGGAAAGACTGATTCTTAAAGCTGTGACGCAGGTGTCCCCCCCACCCCCACCCCACCCCATCCCCCCATCCTCCTACGATTTCAATTGTAGCCACAACTGCTTGTCTCAAACGCTTCTGAGGAGGAGGAGGAGGAGGAGGAGGAGGAGGAGGAGGAGGAGGAGGAGGAGGAGGAGGAGGAGGAGAAGGAGGAGGAAGAGGGAGAGGAGGAGTGGGGGAGAAGGAGGAGGAGTGGGGGAGAAGGAGGAGGAAGAGGGGGAAGGAAGGTGGAGGTGGAGGGGGCAACCAGCTGCTGATGTTCTTTTGCGACAGTTTTGGAGGGGGAGTTGGGAGGTTCCTGGAGGGTCTAAGTTTGCACCAAGAGGCAGGCTGGTCAATTCTGCCAGTGGGGCAAAGAAATGTTTGGAGTTTTCGATGGATTTGGAGGTTCTGTGCGCGTGAGGGTCGAGTCCGTTTCATGGCGTTTTGAAGGCAGGTTGGTCTACTCCATGTGTACTTGTCTGGGCTCATTTACCCGAGTTTTGGAGTATGTTGACAGTGTTTTTATGAGTGCCTGGGTACTGTTCCTTACAGTTCTGAATGTTGATGGATCTAGTGTGTGTGTGTGTGTGTGTGTGTGTGTGTGTGTGTGTGTGTGTGTGTGTGTGCAGGAAATGTAAGGGTCTTTTCTGGCAAATTTGGAGGGTGGTCCGCCTACTCTATACACAATAGGTATTGTTCATATGGAGGTTTTCGTGTGGTGTGCATGGGAGTGGTGTATGTGGGAGCGGTGTACGTGGGAGTGGTGTACGTGGGAGCGGTGTACGTGGGAGTGGTGTACGTGGGAGCGGTGTACGTGGGAGTGGTGTACGTGGGAGCGGTGTACGTGGGAGTGGTGTACGTGGGAGTGGTGTACGTGGGAGTGGTGTACGTAGGAGTGGTGTACGTGGGAGTGGTGTACGTGGGAGTGGTGTACGTGGGAGTGGTGTACGTGGGAGTGGTGTACGTGGGAGCGGTGTACGTGGGAGTGGTGTACGTAGGAGTGGTGTACGTGGGAGCGGTGTCCGTGGGAGTGGAGTACGTGGGAGTGGTGTACGTGGGAGTGGTGTACGTGGGAGTGGTGTACGTAGGAGTGGTGTACGTGGGAGCGGTGTACGTGGGAGTGGTGTACGTGGGAGTGGTGTACGTGAGAGTGGTGTACGTGGGAGTGGTGTACGTAGGAGTGGTGTACGTGGGAGCGGTGTACGTGGGAGTGGTGTACGTGGGAGTGGTGTACGTGGGAGTGGTGTACGTGGGAGTGGTGTACGTGAGAGTGGTGTACGTGGGAGTGGTGTACGTGGGAGTGGTGTACGTGGGAGTGGTGTACGTGGGAGTGGTGTACGTGGGAGTGGTGTACGTGGAGTGGTGTACGTGGGAGTGGTGTACGTGGGAGCGGTGTACGTGGGAGTGGTGTACGTGGAGTGGTGTACGTGGGAGCGGTGTACGTGGGAGTGGTGTACGTGGGAGCGGTGTACGTGGGAGTGGTGTACGTGGGAGTGGTGTACGTGGGAGCGGTGTACGTGGGAGTGGTGTACGTGGGAGCGGTGTACGTGGGAGTGGTGTACGTGGGAGTGGTGTACGTGGGAGTGAAGAAAACCCTAGTTCACGATGGGGGGTCACAGTGGGAGGCCAGTCCTACTCCTTGGTGGACGTAGTGTGGATGGTCCTTAAGGTGTCAACACTCATATATCTTTCTGCCATGACTAACACCTGTTCTTATTGTACCTCCATATATAACTTACAACTTCCAAACAATGAAATAACTGGGAGTAATTATCTTAATGCATAACATATTAAGATCCCTTACCTTCCTGCCTCGCCTTAAGTCAAAACTGATCGTAAATGAAGAGGAAACAAATGTGAGTAAGGCGTGTGTGTTTTCCCCTTAGCATGAAGTTAATTATTTTCCCTTAGCATGAAGTTAATTATTTCCCCTTAGCATGAAGTTGATTACTTTCCCCTTAGCATGAAGTTGAAAATTAGCTCTTAAATAAACCGTGAATAATCACCAGTCATTACTACCCACCCTACATCCCTCAGCATCAAGACCCAATAACTTGGGATAACTCAGGTCCCGCTGGGACCATCCCGGCATCGCCACACACACACACACACACACACACACACACACACACACACACCTCTATTAATAAAATTTTCTCAGGTAAAAATTTCCAAGGTGGGCTTGGAGAAGGTAGACACCCTCCACACACTCGGCAAACACTTGGTTCTAAAGTCTCCACTGAAACTCCCAGCAACAGTCAACACTTAGAAAAAATATATAAGTATGAGATAACTTGGCTGAGTCACTTATAATGCTGAGACTGGAGGCTGACCTCAGAGACTTGACTCTTCTACAAAGAGCTGATGAACAATGCTTTATGAAAACTAAACTCTCGCTCATTTTCCTACAGAAAATGAAGAGGAAAATTTATGGAAAAGTTATTAATATACAGTTTTCGTTTTCCTCGTCCACATGAACTGAAATTATATAAACATTTGAAATGTGACTTTTCGTCCACAACATTGATGACAACAATCTATAAATTTAATATATACAACTAACTTGCTATCTAAAAAAAATTTTAAGAAAAATCGACAAAAATAATGTTTTAAATGTGACTCAGATTAACAATATCTCTCATTCCAAATGTGACTTTGCATCCAACACCTGATAATTATTATCTAAACAACACAAACACAAATCTGTAACACTGAGGATTTAAAAACTTGACCTTAAGCCCCAGAATCACCTCTGTATTTGTAATCTTAATCATTAAACATATAACAACAAACTATTGGAACACAGATAAACACAAATAACACTTATCTAAACATGCACCAAAAGATAAACACACAAAGTTACAACCTAAACACACACACACACACACACTCACACACACACATATATATATATATATATATATATATATATATATATATATATATATATATATATATATATATATATATAAGATTACTGTGTAATGGTTGGCGTTACTGACTATAAATCAGCGCAGGCCCGCCTGGGCTTGAACCTTGGAAGCAGCAGTCGGCCCACAGCCAATACCAGCTATTCATCCTCCCCTCGGGGCTGGCCGATAAATAGGTACCTGTAGTGTGTGTGTGTGTGTGTGTGTGTGTGTGTGTGTGTGTCCCTTGTGCCAAGCCTATATCTCTTGGTTTCTCCCTCGCGCAGTTTCAATATCTTGGTTTCTCCCTCGTGTCAGGCTTGAACACTGTGGTTTCTACCTTGCGCCAGACCTGAGAGTTATACCAGGCGTCTCTCCCCTGTGCCACACATGGTGAATAACTAGTGTGTGTTCTCCCTCGTGCCACACTTGATGAATAACTAGTGTGTGTTCTCCCTCGTGCCACACATGGTGAATAACTAGTGTGTGTTCTCCCTCGTGCCACACTTGATGAATAACTAGTGTGTGTTCTCCCTCGTGCCACACTTGATGAATAACTAGTGTGTGTTCTCCCTCGTGCCACACTTGATGAATAACTAGTGTGTGTTCTCCCTCGTGCCACACATGGTGAATAACTAGTGTGTGTTCTCCCTCGTGCCACACTTGATGAATAACTAGTGTGTGTTCTCCCTCGTGCCACACTTGGTGAATAACTAGTGTGTGTTCTCCCTCGTGCCACACTTGGTGAATAACTAGTGTGTGTTCTCCCTCGTGCCACACATGGTGAATAACTAGTGTGTGTTCTCCCTCGTGCCACACTTGATGAATAACTAGTGTGTGTTCTCCCTCGTGCCACACATGGTGAATAACTAGTGTGTGTTCTCCCTCGTGCCACACATGGTGAATAACTAGTGTGTGTTCTCCCTCGTGCCACACTTGATGAATAACTAGTGTGTGTTCTCCCTCGTGCCACACTTGGTGAATAACTAGTGTGTGTTCTCCCTCGTGCCACACATGGTGAATAACTAGTGTGTGTTCTCCCTCGTGCCACACTTGATGAATAACTAGTGTGTGTTCTCCCTCGTGCCACACATGGTGAATAACTAGTGTGTGTTCTCCCTCGTGCCACACTTGATGAATAACTAGTGTGTGTTCTCCCTCGTGCCACACTTGGTGAATAACTAGTGTGTGTTCTCCCTCGTGCCACACTTGATGAATAACTAGTGTGTGTTCTCCCTCGTGCCACACTTGGTGAATAACTAGTGTGTGTTCTCCCTCGTGCCACACTTGGTGAATAACTAGTGTGTGTTCTCCCTCGTGCCACACTTGATGAATAACTAGTGTGTGTTCTCCCTCGTGCCACACTTGATGAATAACTAGTGTGTGTTCTCCCTCGTGCCACACTTGATGAATAACTAGTGTGTGTTCTCCCTCGTGCCACACTTGGTGAATAACTAGTGTGTGTTCTCCCTCGTGCCACACTTGATGAATAACTAGTGTGTGTTCTCCCTCGTGCCACACTTGATGAATAACTAGTGTGTGTTCTCCCTCGTGCCACACTTGATGAATAACTAGTGTGTGTTCTCCCTCGTGCCACACTTGTGAATAACTAGTGTGTGTTCTCCCTCGTGCCACACTTGATGAATAACTAGTGTGTGTTCTCCCTCGTGCCACACTTGATGAATAACTAGTGTGTGTTCTCCCTCGTGCCACACTTGATGAATAACTAGTGTGTGTTCTCCCTCGTGCCACACTTGGTGAATAACTAGTGTGTGTTCTCCCTCGTGCCACACTTGATGAATAACTAGTGTGTGTTCTCCCTCGTGCCACACATGGTGAATAACTAGTGTGTGTTCTCCCTCGTGCCACACTTGATGAATAACTAGTGTGTGTTCTCCCTCGTGCCACACTTGATGAATAACTAGTGTGTGTTCTCCCTCGTGCCACACTTGATGAATAACTAGTGTGTGTTCTCCCTCGTGCCACACTTGATGAATAACTAGTGTGTGTTCTCCCTCGTGCCACACTTGATGAATAACTAGTGTGTGTTCTCCCTCGTGCCACACTTGATGAATAACTAGTGTGTGTTCTCCCTCGTGCCACACTTGATGAATAACTAGTGTGTGTTCTCCCTCGTGCCACACTTGATGAATAACTAGTGTGTGTTCTCCCTCGTGCCACACTTGATGAATAACTAGTGTGTGTTCTCCCTCGTGCCACACTTGGTGAATAACTAGTGTGTGTTCTCCCTCGTGCCACACTTGATGAATAACTAGTGTGTGTTCTCCCTCGTGCCACACTTGATGAATAACTAGTGTGTGTTCTCCCTCGTGCCACACTTGATGAATAACTAGTGTGTGTTCTCCCTCGTGCCACACTTGATGAATAACTAGTGTGTGTTCTCCCTCGTGCCACACTTGATGAATAACTAGTGTGTGTTCTCCCTCGTGCCACACTTGGTGAATAACTAGTGTGTGTTCTCCCTCGTGCCACACTTGATGAATAACTAGTGTGTGTTCTCCCTCGTGCCACACTTGATGAATAACTAGTGTGTGTTCTCCCTCGTGCCACACTTGGTGAATAACTAGTGTGTGTTCTCCCTCGTGCCACACTTGATGAATAACTAGTGTGTGTTCTCCCTCGTGCCACACTTGATGAATAACTAGTGTGTGTTCTCCCTCGTGCCACACTTGATGAATAACTAGTGTGTGTTCTCCCTCGTGCCACACATGATGAATAACTAGTGTGTGTTCTCCCTCGTGCCACACTTGATGAATAACTAGTGTGTGTTCTCCCTCGTGCCACACTTGATGAAGTAGAGGAGAAACCAAAACAAGGTCTCGCCCCACTCACTCTCTCTCTCTCTCTCTTCTTCCCAGACTCGAGATAAAGAAAGAAAAACTCTCTCTCTCTCTCTCTCTCTCTCTCTCTCTCTCTCTCTCTCTCTCTCTCTCTCTCTCTCTCTCTCAGCTCCAGACTACGAGTTAATAAAAAGAAATCTTTTGCCAATGCCATAAACTGGGCAAAATGGAGAAGTTTTCCCACAATTCCAGGCTTTGGGGAGGGGGGAGAAATATACTGGGAAGGGGAGGAGGAGGAGGAGGAGGAGGAGGAGGATGAGGAGGAGGAGGAGGAGGAGCGTCTTTCCAATCCCCAGTCAGAATTTAGGGCAGGAATGTCCCTCTCTACTTTGTCTAGTCTTCGTCCCTCTTGGGCACGACGGTACGATCCCTGGGGCACGCCAACGCGACCTTGGGGTGTGATGTCCTGACCTTTGACCTAATCCTTGAAAAAGGTTAGGCCAGAACGCGAGGCCATCATAGGTCATACAGTCGCGCTCTATGGTTTGTAGCTTGAAGAGTTCGAGGGTCGTACCGTCGTGCTCTAATGGTCGTACCGTCGTGCTCTAATGGTCGTACCGTCGTGCTCTAAGGGTCGTACCGTCGTGCTCTAAGGGTCGTACCGTCGTGCTCTAAGGGTCGTACCGTCGTGCCAAAAGGAGGAGGAAGGTTAAGAGGCGATGCCGCGCGTCCATCAACATTGAGACAATGTCTTCTTCCCCCCTGGCCTTAACCGTTCTCTGCAGCTCTGTCCAGAAAAGAAAGTCTCTCTCTCTCTCTCTCTCTCTCTCTCTCTCTCTCTCTCTCTCTCTCTCTCTCTCTCTCTCTCTCTCTCTCCCTAGTGCCAGCCAGTCCTCCCCCCCATCCTCCCGTGGCACACCAGGAGCACCGGCGGAAGCTAGAGTGCCACAGGGAGGGAGGTAATTGGTCGCGTACGGCCTGAAATGGAGCCAAGCGACCCGAGCGTTACGCCCGGACACCTAGAGTGAGAGAGAGAGAGAGAGAGAGAGAGAGAGAGAGAGAGAGAGAGAGAGAGAGAGAGAGAGAGGACAAAGTGGGAGACAGATCTTAGCGAGCGCGCAAGATATCTTAACCAAGCAGGAAACACATAAAAAAAAATCAAACAAGAGCAAAGGCAAGAAAACAAAGACAAGCAAGGACAGACAAAAGATAAACAACAACTACAACAACAACAACAACAACAACAACAACAACAACAACAACAGAAACCCAACAAGTCCAAAGAGACGAAGCGACACAAAACTCTCCACAGATAAGCAACTGTCTTGAGTTGACTGGAGGAGGAGGTGGAGAAGGAGGAGGAGGAAGAGGAGGAGGAAGAGGAGGAGGAGAAGGAGGAGGAGGAGGAGGAGGAGGAGGAGGAGGAGGAGGAGGAGGAGGAGGAGGAGGAGGAGGAGGTCGTGCGAGGCACCAGCGAGAGGATGGGGCCTAATTGGTCCGGGCATGAAAGGAGGTCAAGCCTCCGTCGGCTGGGCCAGTCCCCAGGCTCAGAGTGGGCCAGTCCCCAGGCTTAGGGTGGCCAGTCCCCAGGATCACAGTGGGCCAGTCCCCAGGCTTAGGGTGGCCAGTCCCCAGGCTCAGGATGGGCCAGTCCCCAGGCTTAGGGTGGCCAGTCCCCAGGCTCAGGATGGGCCAGTCCCCAGGCTTAGGGTGGCCAGTCCCCAGGCTCACAGTGGGCCAGTCCCCAGGCTTAGGGTGGCCAGTCCCCAGGCTCACAGTGGGCCAGTCCCCAGGCTTAGGGTGGCCAGTCCCCAGGCTCAGAGTGGGCCAGTCCCCAGGCTTAGGGTGGCCAGTCCCCAGGCTCAGAGTGGGCCAGTCCCCAGGCTTAGGGTGGCCAGTCCCTAGGCTCAGAGTGGGCCAGTCCCCAGGCTTAGGGTGGCCAGTCCCCTGGCTCAGGATGGGCCAGTCCCCAGGCTTAGGGTGGCCAGTCCCCAGGCTCAGGATGGGCCAGGCAGCAGGCTGGCCAGGTTGGCGTGATGGGGGATGGAGGAGCAAATGAGGAATCCAGTGAGATGATTAGTAATGAGACGATTACATTCTAAAACGAAGCTTTCATGAGAAAATGAGGCATTAAGGCTTGAAGCGAAGCTTTACGACACAATGAGGCAACAGTGCTTCACAGGAAAGCTTAACTGAACTATGAGATATCACAATATGAGGCGAGGCTTCACGACATGAGGAAAAATGTTCCGAAACGAAGACTTTGTGAAACAATGAAGAAACATAGTTCGAGAACGAAGCTTTGTGAGACTATAAGGAAACACGGTCCGAGACGAAGCTTTGTGACACTCTAAGGAAGCATGGTTTGAAACGAATCGTAATGACCCAATGTGGATACATGGTCTGAAACGAAACACTGAGACAGGCTTAATGGTCTGCAACGAAGCAACATAAAGTACTACGAGACATTATGGTCTGCAACGAAGCTTCGTGACCGAGACATTAAA
>NC_092228.1:2525761-2545761 GCF_036320965.1 Panulirus ornatus
TCCCCAGCGCGCTGCACACATTATCGGAAAACGCTTAACCCATGTATGTGGGAGAGGAGACACGCTGGAAGGGAGGCGGTGGGAGGGAGGGACGAACGGAAAGGTAGTGGGGAGAGAAGAGAGTGCTGGGGGTGTAACAACATAGTGAGAGGGGAGAGTAACATGGAAAGGAAGGAAGGGAAGCGTTGGTAAATACGGCTGTCCATGGAATGGAGGAGGAAGAAAGGAAAAGGAGGTTGTTTGCTGTCACGGAGAGGGAGGGAGAGGGGGATGAAGACGACCAACGGAAGGGTAGAAGATGGGATGGGAGACATGCTGGGAAGATGTAGAGGGACGGAGACTGAAAAAGATGTAGAAGGAAATGTGGTATGGGCTGGGGGGGAGGGGGGAAATGTAAATAGACAGATGGATAGATAGCTAGAGAGAGAGAGAGAGAGAGAGAGAGAGAGAGAGAGAGAGAGAGATAATAAAGAAAACACATGATGATCACCAGCACCAACGTGTTGTGGGAGGAAGTGTCAGTAAGCAACCACGGGAGGACCACTCACCACCAGGCTGGAGGAGGAGGAGGAGGAGGAGGAGGAGGAGGAGGAGGAGGAGGAGGAGGAGGAGGAGGAGGAAGGAGGAGCAGGAGGGAGGGAGGGACAGCTTCTGTCACTGTCCAGACATCAGCACAGCTGCTGACGTCATGCAGCTGTGCTCCCGCTCCAAGACTCTGGCAGCGTTGGAAGACAGAACACTCGAGACAGAGTAACATACCTACCTACTATGTAAAGTCTCTCCCTCTAATAATAATAATAATAATAATAATAATAATAATAATAATAACAATAATAAATAAATAATAATAATAATAATAATGATAATAATAATAATAATAATAATAATAATAATAATAATAATAATAAATAAATAATAATAATAACAATAATGATAATAATAATAATAATAATAATAATAATAATAATAAATAATAATAATAACAATAATAATAAAGAACAATAATAACATGTGAGAAACTGCAGAAGCTGGTGACTGAGTTTGGTAAAGTGTGTGGAAGAAGAAAGTTAAGAGTAAATGTGAATAAGAGCAAGGTTATTAGGTACAGTAGGGGTGAGGGTCAAGTCAATTGGGAGGTGAGTTTGAATGGAGAAAAACTGGAGGAAGTGAAGTGTTTTAGATATCTGGGAGTGGATCTGTCAGCGGATGGAACCATGGAAGCGGAAGTGGATCATAGGGTGGGGGAGGGGGCGAAAATTTTGGGAGCCTTGAAAAATGTGTGGAAGTCGAGAACATTATCTCGGAAAGCAAAAATGGGTATGTTTGAAGGAATAGTGGTTCCAACAATGTTGTATGGTTGCGAGGCGTGGGCTATGGATAGAGATGTGCGCAGGAGGATGGATGTGCTGGAAATGAGATGTTTGAGGACAATGTGTGGTGTGAGGTGGTTTGATCGAGTAAGTAACGTAAGGGTAAGAGAGATGTGTGGAAATAAAAAGAGCGTGGTTGAGAGAGCAGAAGAGGGTGTTTTGAAATGGTTTGGGCACATGGAGAGAATGAGTGAGGAAAGATTGACCAAGAGGATATATGTGTCGGAGGTGGAGGGAACGAGGAGAAGAGGGAGACCAAATTGGAGGTGGAAAGATGGAGTGAAAAAGATTTTGTGTGATCGGGGCCTGAACATGCAGGAGGGTGAAAGGAGGGCAAGGAATAGAGTGAATTGGAGCGATGTGGTATACAGGGGTTGACGTGCTGTCAGTGGATTGAATCAAGGCATGTGAAGCGTCTGGGGTAAACCATGGAAAGCTGTGTAGGTATGTATATTTACGTGTGTATATACATGTGTATGGGGGGGGTTGGGCCATTTCTTTCGTCTGTTTCCTTGCGCTACCTCGCAAACGCGGGAGACAGCGACAAAGTATATAAAAAAAAAAAAAAAAATAAATAATAATAATAATAAATAATAATAATAATAATAATAATAATAATAATAATAATTATTCGCGACAGCACAAAAAATATATATATATATTCCGGGAAATGTGAATGCGCTGTAGTGTTGCCAGATCAAGAGGGCGCACGACCCTTGCTGGCCGGGGTCGACATGCCTCTCCAAGCAGAGCCGTGACACTCCAGCCTGAGTTGGCACCACTTCATGCAGCCGGGATGTGAAGAACGTGTGAGGAGAGAGAGAGAGAGAGAGAGAGAGAGAGAGAGAATAAAGAAAACAGCACACGGGAGGGATGGCAGCACAGGGCGACCGGCCGACCGGTCAACACGGGGTCGAGACCAGAGAACAAAGATACCGCGTCCCCAGCACAGCCAGCTGGTCTGTAGCACAGCCAGCTGGTCTCTAGCACAACCAGTGGTCTCTAGCACAGCCAGTGGTCTCTAGCACAGCCGGTGGTCTCTAGCACAGCCGGTGGTCTCTAGCACAGCCAGTGGTCTCTAGCACAGCCGGTGGTCTCTAGCACAGCCAGTGGTCTCTAGCACAGCCGGTGGTCTCTAGCACAACCAGTGGTCTCTAGCACAGCCGGTGGTCTCCAGCACAGCCGGTGGTCTCTAGCACAACCAGTGGTCTCCAGCACAGCCGGTGGTCTCTAGCACAGCCGGTGGTCTCTAGCACAGCCGGTGGTCTCTAGCACAGCCGGTGGTCTCTAGCACAGCCGGTGGTCTCCAGCACAGCCGGTGGTCTCTAGCACAGCAGCAGTCGTGGTGGTGTGGGTGATAACAATGATGATCATAATAATAATAACACAACACCAGTCTCACCTTCCCCTCCACACCTGCCTCATATTCTCAGGCCTATCTCCCCCCCCCCCCACCCTCACTTTCCCGTTCTTTGTTACATTTTCTCTCTCTCTCTCTCTCTCTCTCTCTCTCTCTCTCTCTCTCTCTCTCTCTCTCTCTCTCTCTCTCTCTCTCTCTCCCCAGACATCACAACACTTTCCTCTTCAATCGAGATGTTATCTCCCCCCCCTCCCCTCCCCTCCCCTCCCTCCCAGCATCACACAACTCTTTTACCAACCTCCTCCCCTCCCCCCTCCCCCCTACCGTTACTACCCTCCACCGTACACACTCGCAAATAAATAACAATCAGTGATTGGAGTCGCCATTGCCAGAACGGGCGCGTTATCGGAATGGCTGGCGCGGGGGGGGGGGAGCCGGGCATCGGCTAGCGCGCGGGCCTCCCGCCGTAAGTTAGCAGCGGCCCGGGGGGGGAGGGGGGGGGGGCCTCTGTGTTGCTGAAACGAGTCTTTTTTTTTTTTTCTGGAAAGGTCCTCGCTTCTTCCCTTCCCTTCTCTTCCTTTCCTGCTGGCTGGGAGGGAAGGGAGGAGGGGAGGAGGAGGAGGGAGAGTACCTCCTCACCGAGCACGAGAGAGAGAGAGAGAGAGAGAGAGAGAGAGAGAGGGGGGTGAGGGGAGTGGGAGGTGCCTCCAGCTGGTACCAGAAACCCTCAGTTGAAACCGGCGAAACCTCGCCAACGTCCACCGGTGAAACCTGGCTAGATACCGGGACCTGTGCGGGTCTCGGAGACCTTGCTACCATCGACCGGCGAAAACTTTCTCCCCAGGTACTGGGATCTCGGGAGAAACCTCGTCCCTCAGCCTTTAAAGAAACCACCGGTTTCCAGGCACAGAAACCTACCTGGCAACTCTTTGAAACCATCAAGTCTGACGCTACGATCAGAATCAATACTACTACTACTACTACTACTACAAATAATAATAATAATAATATTATTAACATTAATAATAACAATAACAATAATAATAATAATAATAATAATAATAATAACCAACACAACAATTATGGGTTGAAACATGAATTCTAATTATAAAAGGCGTAACTTTCCTTTTCTCTTTTGGCTTCACAATTCTGTTCATAAAAGTCTTTCTTTCTTTCTTTTTTTCATTTAGCATGAGCCAGTGAGGTACCGAACCCATGGCTTCACTACCTCAACTCCACCCAACGAGCCATTTGAGCCTCCCGGACGAAGCAATTTAAAATATCAGGAAGTGGCTTTGCAAAAAAAATTTTTCCCTCCATATTTACGAAGCACATTCAAGCTAAATCTATTTTCTGAAGGTTTTTCAGTATAAGAAATCCGGTTAAAATATCATTATTGATGATTTATAACCGAACCATTTGGCCAGTTGTGGGTCGACCCTCGGCTGAAATGCGATAGACCTAACACACACACACACACACACACACACAGATATATATATATATATATATATATATATATATATATATATATATATATATATATATATATATATATATATATATATATATATATTCTTATTATTTCCATTAGATAGATAGATAGATACATAGCTATAGATAGATAAACACAGATGGATAGACAGATCGATATACATCTATTAAAAACATTGTGTATCACCTGAAAACATGTATACATGTGTATGCATACCAAACGCTCTCTCTCACATTCACATGAGAGAGTACTAACAAAAAAAAAATATTTTTGATCTTAAAAACCAAGGATCAAAGTTAATCACTCTTGTAATTAATACAATCCTTTACTTTCTTTAACACCTGAAAATTAATTACTTTTTTTTTTCTCTCTGTCAATAAAAGTTGTTAATACTTCACCCTGCCTTCCTGATCGGCCAGACAAAAATTATTTATTGGTGTGTCATGTTGTGCACATGAAGGTGTCGACCCACGAACCTCCTCACTGTGGTGGCAGCCTGGCCTTTGACCCCATCCTTAAGGGTCAGGTCATAGAGTCATGCCATCTTCCTGCTCAAGGGTCGTATCGTTCTCCTCCAGAATCGTCAAGTCGTATTGGCAAAAGGTCGTAACGTTGTGCCCAAGGCCCAGAAAGTCGTGTTCTAAGGTCGTAATGTGACACTCACGGGGTCGTACCGTCGTATTCAACGATCGTACCGCAGTGTACCGTTCATGGATCGTACCGCAGTGTACCGTTCATGGATCGTACCGCAGTGTAGCGTTCATGGATCGTACCGCAGTGTACCGTTCATGGATCGTACCGCAGTGTACCGTTCATGGATCGTACCGCAGTGTACCGTTCATGGATCGTACCGCAGTGTACCGTTCATGGATCGTACCGCAGTGTACCGTTCATGGCTCGATACGGGTTTACGCAACCAGGGAAGAAAACGATACGTAGTCGTGAACTAAACTTCATCAGTGACACAAAAACACACCTGCAGCGGCGACGTACGTCACGGGCGATGACGGGAGGAAGCCCTGAGCGTGAGGGACACGCCACACCTAACTACCACCACCAGGAGGGTCGTAACTACCACCACCAGGAAGGTCGTAACTACCACCACCAGGAGGGTCGTAACGAGCGGTCGTGTCGCAGGTAGTTCAGCTCACGGTGCTCATGCCGTGTGATACGTACGTCAGTTATATGTACCTGACCTTCATCCTACCTCCGTCCATCACTTATCCATCGATGATGAAGTTATATCATGTGTATATAACTTACATATATCGTTAATATCACACACACACACACACACACACACACACACACACACACACACACACAAACACACAAACACACACACACACACACACACACGCCCGTGTACTCCTTCCCTCGTATCCTTCCTCCTCACCAAGCCTTCCCCTCTCTTACTTTATTCATGTGTTCCTCTTTTTCACTCCCTTCTCCCTCCATCCTTCCTCCTCTTCGTCAACCACCTAATTCCCTCGTCTTTTCATCCATCTCTTTCCCTCCCTACCTTCTAAACCTCCATCTATCTATATTCCACCTCTTCTCATGCCCCTCCTTCATATTTTCCCTTCTTCGCATCATTCTCCACCCACCCCTTTCCATCTCTCCTCTCGCTCCTCTCTACACTCCACTCCCTCTCACCTTTCCCATCTCCCTTTTCGCCTCCGCGTCCCTCCGTTCCCCCGGCTCTTTGTACCCTCCCTCCTGTCATCTCTTGCCTCCCTGCTTCTTTGTACCCTCCCTCCCCGCCTCCCTCCACTCACCTCACCTCTCCCTGCCTCTCTCTCCCTGTGAATCAGCAGTAACCAAGGTTCTGGCGCGACCTTTTATTGGGGGGGTCCTTTGAGCAGGTCCAATACCTACGACACCACGGCGGAAATGCTGCCACACGCGACAACTCGAGGTTCCGAGGCAAGACCAGCTAGGTATTGAGGCAAGTGTTCAGGGCCAGGTCTGGGGGAAGCTGCCCTGTAGGGGTTAAATACGGAGGGATATACTGCTTAAGCCGGGTCCCCACGACATGGCAGCTAAGGGCCACTAAGTATCTACCTAAGTAAGTGTTAAGGCCAGGTTATGTACCGTCGTGTGTGTGTGTGTGTGTGTGTGTGTATGTGTGTGTGTGTGTGTGTGTGTGTGTGTGTGTGTGTGTGTGTGTGGGCAGGAAAATGTATATATTTATGTATGTATGTATGTATAGATATATATACCAAGTATACAGCTATTTCATTACTAAGCACAACACAAGACTATCTATAACTACCTTAGTAAAGTTATAACAACAACTGAACAACATTGTGACTACAACCATTCACACTGAACATACACTAACCCATCAGGTCAAACCTTACCCAAATTATGAACAAATCAGATGAGAATTGGGCAATTAATTAATTGATAAAAGTAGACAACCAAAATAATGTCTTAAGCTCGATATTGATCAATCTATATTAATTCTAATTTTGTTCGTACCTTCTCACCTTTAAAATGACCTTTTCATATAATTAAAGACGAAGATCAATTCCAATCGTCCATCATTTTCGTTAAAAATTCCTGAGCTTTTCGTATGATAATTAATTAGTTTCTACATAGTTTTATAATCTAAATTAATTACCTTTCATAATTATAATTATCCTTATTAATTACTTACTTCCACTAATCCTTAAAACTCTTAATATCAATCACTGAGTTAATTTTAGTTCATCAAATATATATACTCTAAATATAAACCAACATTTCATCATAATAATAAACCAATGCTCTGTAGTTATACAATTAACCACGGTAAATATAGTAAGATAATTATCAGTAGTTTATAATCCCAGATAGATAGTTCTGTGTTTACAAGAACCATTTGTTTATACAGTGAATTATCTTGAACACCTGAAGTTAGTGTTCAATTTACTTTCCATAGTTACTGTTATAATTAACAAGACGTTGATGGCCTTAATGACCCACTAGCAGTTGACAAGCTTGACCTCCAAACAACCAACCAACCAAACAAGCTGTAACTGCCATCAAAAGTAATTCTATAGACTATCATATGTTACAACCATTCCTCCTCTTCCCTCCACACACACACACACACACACACACACACACACACACACACACACACACACAGACTAGCCTCCCTTGATCTCGCATCTTGTATAAACATAAATATCTCGCTAGTGTGCGTCTGGAATCGTGTACACCATCTCTAGGACGTTGGCAAGGAACCTCGTCCTAATATCCTTCCGTCAACTCAGCCTTGGGATCCTCCATCATGCCTCTGTCGACGGATTCAACTCCCCTGAAGGACGCTTCACTCCTTCACCATCCTACCCAGGTCTTTACATCCTCAGCATCGTGACCCAGGCTTTCCAAACTGGCCTGCAACACTGCTCTATGATCATCCCATTCATTCTCTTGCTACATCTTGCAGGAGATTCTGAGTTATAATAATAATAATAATATTAATAATAATAATAATAATAATAATAATAATAATGATAATAATAATAATAATAATAATAATAATAACAATAATAATAATAATAATAATAATAATAATAATAATAACTAAATTATTGACTGTACTGCAAGTAAGGGCTAAAGAATATACAGAAATGCAGACAATGTAGTTAGCTGGGGTATGACAAGGTGGGTTGGGGGATGGAAGAACTCAAAACAGCCTTGTTTGCTGTTCGTGCAGCGGAGGTGTGCCACCTCGTGACATGGGTGCGGTACGGTTCTTGTGCGACAGAACTGCACCTCGGGGGACAAGGGATCTCAGGTGGCAGGATATGACGGTGGCGAGGTGGGAGTGAGTGCGTGGTGCTGCTGCTTCTTCTCTGACCACGCAGGCTTTAGGGTAGCTCCGAAGTGTCCATTTAGAAATAGATGCGGTATTACCTCTCCTACCCGTGAACCGACTCTCTGTCTCACTACATCACCTACTGTCTACAGCGCCTGTCTCCAAAGAACTTTCAGCCACGCATTTCACTCCAGCTTCTCAGAACAAAAACTTTATCCTAACGTTCTTGTTTAGGATTTAATCCAAACATCCTACAGACAACATACCCTTAAAACTTGACGCAAGGTTCAGTGTGTGCCTCAGGACCTTAACCTAAAATCTGACTTACAGAGCTCTAACTTTACCCAAGTTTTTTGCAGCCTCAAGATCTATTCTCCGGGGGTGGTTGTCGTCCTCCTCCAGAACTTTAAGGAACCTTAAGTTCAAGGTCCAGTCTCCCGTGTGAACCTTCCCCTCTCGTGTGATCATATTTCCTTATAATGTTACCACAACAGGATATCTATTTACCACCTCTCACGGGGTACTACGTGCACCCCCGGATCTCTCTCTCTCTCTCTCTCTCTCTCTCTCTCTCTCTCTCTCTCTCTCTCTCTCTCTCTCCCATCCCACCCCTCGACCCAGCGTCCCCTTCCCCTTCCCCCCCAGATATTCTCAGGGGAGTGTGAGCATTGATCGCTTCCCCCCCAGAGTCCCTGAGGTGGCTCGTACGAGACAAGAGCTGGGATTGGCACTCTTTAACATGCTCTCCCACCCGCTGGAGGGGGGGGGGGGTTAAATATGAGGCCAGGAGAGAGAGAGAGAGAGAGAGAGAGAGAGAGAGAGAGAGAGAGAGAGAGAGAGAGAGAGACAGTGGGGGGGTGTCCTGATGGTCTATGACGAGGTTATCTGCTGGAGGACAGTAATAGCATCCTTATTGTCCTTATCTACAAAGATGGAGACAGGATGGTAGTGCAGAAGGCAGGAAGGGTGAAGGAGGGAAAGTGTTCACGCCAGGGAAGGTAGGGATGGAGGTCAGACAACAGAGGAAAGCACGGGAAAAAGATTATAGTAAAAAGACGGAGCGTTTTGAAGTTAAGAAGATGGAGCGTTTTGAAGGTAAGAAGATGGAGCGTGGTGAAGGTAAGAAGATGGAGCGTATTGAAGGTAAAAAGATGGAGCGTGGTGAAGGTAAGAAGATGGAGCGTGGTGAAGGTAAAGAGATGGAGCGTGGTGAAGAAAAGACAGCCTAGATGGATGTGTTGCAGACACGTCGGTGGTGATGAAGCAAGAAGGAAGAGATGAAGAAATGGATGGAGAGAGAGATGGAGGGAGTGAGAGGAAGGTAGAAAAAGGGAGGAAGTGAGGGAGATGGAGGCAGAAAGAGAAGTAAGAAGTGGGGAAGTGACTGAAGTCATGCATGTACGTATATATGTACAGGGAGAAGTACGTACATCTATGTACGTATATATGTACAAGAAGAAGTACGTACATGTATGTACGTATATATGTACAGGAAGAAGTACGTACATGTACGCCCCTCCTGCCTTCACTACCTACATCACTCTTCATTCACCAGCCCAGGTACAACCGCTTACAACCTTCTTCCCATTTTCTAATGTCTTACCTCACCCATTTCCTCTGTCTTACCTCTCATCCATTTCCCCTCTTTTGTCCTACTGTTATTCATTTCTTTCTATAACTCTTCCCACCTTTCCCTCTAACACAACGACTGCTCTCTCACTCTCCTCATCACCTCTCCCTCAATCTCCTTAACTACTCTCTTACTCTTCCCATCTCTTCTCCGCTCTCCCTCCATCACTCAAACTACTCACTTCCTCCCCTACCTTTCCATCACATAACCCCCATCCCATCATTCACTCTCCCAGTCCTATAACTTTTCTCATCTCTCTCCATCCCACAACCCTCTCTGCTCCATCACCTCTGACCTACCCCCTCCCTCCCCCCCTGGCAATCCCTCACATTTCCCTCTCCATCTTGGGTCACGGCGGATTTTAACGTCCGGATATAACATGAATATTTCCTGATCTTCGGAGGATATTCGATACCTCATTTTCTATCCCAGATTTGCACGGGAAACACGTTCGACCCCCACCCAGGCTGGGGAGGCGACACTACCCCCTGAATACATCTACCACCTTCAACCTCTCTACCACTCCTGTGTCTCTCGTGTGTTATACACTGGTTTTCCTGTTCTCTCTCTCTCTCTCTCTCTCTCTCTCTCTCTCTCTCTCTCTCTCTCTCTCTCTCTCTCTCTCCATATATATATATATATATATATATATATATATATATATATATATATATATATATATATATATATATATACCATACCCCCCTGTGTACCATTCCAATAACGCAAACAAATGCAAGCACCCCCACCCATAATTCACGATGAAAAACGTGTGTGTGTTTATACATAAAGTACACACACACACACACACACACACACACACACACACACACACACACACACACACACAGTCATCTCTCAAAGCACAGCCATGCCATCCTATTCCTCCCTCCTTCCCTCCGTGGTGAGGGAGCGCCTCACGCGTCCAGGATATCCTACGGAGACTGGCTATTGTTGCAAATTTGTGGTGTCTGGGGCGGGACCATTGACCGGCATGACGGATCTGTCAATACTGGGGAGCAGGGGAGCCCTGACCGGGACGGGAAGCATTCTGACGGCTAGTACACAGGGAAGGGAGAGGAGCCCCGGGTGGGAGAGGCCGAGGTGACACGTAACAGACGCAGTCAGAGAAGCCTGGAGGAAGGAAGGGAGGGAGGGAGGGAGGGAGGGAGGGAGGGAGGGAGGGATGGATGGAGGGAGGGAGCCGAGGTGTTAACGTGCGATGAGGGAAGGAAAGGAAGGGGGTGAACGGAAGGGGCGACAGCTGGTGGGACGTGGGAGGGACTAGCGTAAGGGAGATGGGAGGGAGGGGAGATGACGGTCAACAAGAGTGGGTTACGAGAGGTGGAACGGAGTGGAGCGATCTGGGAGGGAAGGAGAGAGAGAGAGAGAGAGAGAGAGAGAGAGAGAGAGAGAGAGAGAGAGAGAGAGAGAGAGAGATGAATGCTGGAACTAAAATCATCGCAACAAAATGCACGACAATGTTCTTATTGTTGTTCTTGTTGTAGGAGGGGGAGATGGGGAGGGGGAGATGGGGAGGGGGGAGGTGGTCTGAGCCCCACAATAAGACACCATCAATCCCAATCTCCCCCCCCCCCTCCCTCACCCAGGCCGGCCCGACCTGCCGACTGCTTAATATCCACCAAGCGCTCTGTCCTGACCCGGTTGTGGTTGTGGTGTTGTTGGCGATTTTGTAGTTTCGTGTTGGTCCTGAATGTGTTGGTGGCTACCATGGTTGTGGCTACGGTTGTAGTTGTTGTTGTTGTTGTTGTAGGTGTTGTTACCATCGTGAGGTTATACGTAAGGTAAGATAAGGTCCCGGACGTGGCAGACCTCCACAACCATGTTCACAACCTCCCAGCCTTACACCATCATCATTCTCTCCCCGTGTATGCCAGTTATCCACCCCCACATCCCTATCTAATTCTCCTCCCCACCTACACGGCTCCTTCCCTCCCACTTTCCTCCCCGATCTCCACCCGCCACTCTCTTTCTCCCCACACTCCCTCCTCACCGTGTAAGCCACCCTGCCTCTGTACGACCAGGAAAGAACATATATTTTATGCATTAAGATGGTCGAATACAATGAAGACTTTAACCTGGATTCTTAATATTTTCCACCTTCTTCCTCGCCTGGAGTTGGGGGAAAATTTTTACCCGGGTTATAAATGGGTTATTTTGCATATTGATTGGTTTACGTCACGCCAACCATTAGTAAAGCCGAGACCAGCCAGCAGGCGGTGGAGAAAACGTTTAATCAAAGGTTGAAAAAAAAAAAGAGAGAGAGAGAAAAAAAATGCCGGGGTCGAACACAAGCCAGCCAGCTAACACCCCTCCAACCCCCCCACTTTTCCCACCGTTTAAAAGTAATGTAGCAAGAAGGTAATCTACCAAGAAGGTAATCTAGCTAGAAGGTAATCTAGCTAGAAGGTAATCTAACAAGAAGGTAATCTAGCAAGAAGGTAATATAGCAAGAAGGTAATCTAGCAAGAAGGTAATCTAGCAAGAAGGTAATATAGCAAGAAGGTAATCTTCGAGTTACGTTTGTATCAGAAGGATCTGTGGCCACACCACCATCCCACAGTGACTGTTGACGTACATGGATCAGGGAAAACGTTCATTACTGCAGGCAAAATGTGACACACACACACACACACACACACACACACACACACACACACACACAAGCCTTCCAAACAGCGCCTCTTCAGACCGGCTGCCGATGGGTTCAGATCAATCCAACCTTTTCCGACCAGTACCTTCCGATTTCAATTATCTTCACTCACAAGAAACCAAACTTAAAAAATACAACCCAAAGGAAACACGAAGCTATAACCTTGAAGATGTTTACCAGTCACACCTCCGGCCTCATACAACCCTGCCCACTTCCCAATCAAGATAAGATAAGATAAGATCTCTAAGATCACAAATGATTCAAGTTTTTGAGGAGGAAAAAACTAACTTATTTCATCATTTTCAAATTGTATAACTTGATATGGTTTCCATCACTTCCCTCTTTTATCGCTACCTTATTCCATATTTCCAAATATTCTATTTTCCTTCGCTTGTCCAAACCCCGTAAACTCCCTCCCCTCATCTCCTTCCTGTCATTATTTACCAATGCGAATCCTTCCATTTCTGTTTCATTCTTCTGTCTCCTTATCCCTTTCTCTATCCCTCGAGTTTTATCGGCGTTCTCTCTCTCTCTCTCTCTCTCTCTCTCTCTCTCTCTCTCTCTCTCTCTCTCTCTCTCTCTCTCACAACCCTCTGTGACTCATCTTTCCTTCACTGTCACCCCAGCACTCCCCCACTCCCCACGAAGTGCCCCCGAACACAGCACATGGGGAGACACACAGCTAGAGAGGTCAGTTATGGGAACCTTCCTCCCTCCTATGTATATATATACATACGGTGGAGAGAGAGAGAGAGAGAGAGAGAGAGAGAGAGAGAGAGAGAGAGAGAGAGAGAGAGAGAGAGAGAGAGCATTGATTCAGAGTGGAGATTTCTTCCCTCGAGCTCACAGCTAAGGAAACTATTTTCGGAGGGAGAGCGAGGGAGGGAAGCCCCCACGGGCGGCTCCAAGCCATCGCTAATACAAATATGTTGTGAGAGCCAGGCTAGGGAGAGTGCTGGGGGAGGGAGAGGCGGGGGAGGGGCGTTGAGAGGATGGTAATTTTTACGGTGGAGGAATAAAAAAAGAGAGAGAGAGGAGTTGAAGAGTGAGGGAAGAGTGAGAGTGTGTGAGGGAGAAAGAAGAGTAAGAAGGGTGAGAGGAAAGTGAGAGTGTGGGTGATGAAAGAAGAGAAAGAAAGAAGAGAGGAGATTAATAACGAGTTAACTAAAAAAGAAAGAAAATAACAGAACCAAGTAGTGAAATATTAGAATAAGAAGGAGGGAGTGAGATGGACTTGACAAAAGTACATAGATGGAGATGGGGAAGACTGAGATGATGGAGGCGAGAGAGGGAGGTAAGACGGAAGATTGTATGCAGAGCGAAGCCCGATGAACACCAAACATGATGAGGAGTTTCAATTCGACTTGAACAAACTTGTACGTGATTGTGTTACCACACCTACATCATCCCATGTCAACCAATACAACCTACCAACAGCAACATGACCAGAGAATGGAGTCACCTACACACATGCGTATATGCTGTAGCAAGACGGATATCAAAGCAACACACTGGGGTACACAAGACTTACCATTCCTCCAGTAATGTTATCCACAGTAACCCCGTGGCGGCCCAGTTCGATGCCCCAGACCAACTCACCTGCTGTAAGAGAAAGAAACATGCGTTACACACACACACACACACACACACACGAGATAAATATAAATCATTTATATAAATGAGACCCACGGACCAGTGTGAATCATACACATCTCTCATTTGTAGCAATGGCTTGTCACCCATTAAATGTACGCCAGTCCTACACACACTATCTTACCAACCTAACGAATGACGTAGGCATTACAGAATGTGTGTGTGTGTGTGTGTGTGTGTGTGTGTGTGTGTGTGTGTGTGTGTGTTACACTCCTGAATTTCCCCAGAGCGCTTGAATTTTCATCCTCTTGATCTAGTTTGTTCCACGTGTCCAGAAGAAATGCTTCCTTCCCGTCCCTCTGTACAGCTTCTCCCGCGTTCCGTTCCAACTGTTCCCCCTCGTTCCGGGTTTCTCTTCTTTCATAGAACTGTTTTATGTTAACGTCGTTGGGAGGAATTTATCTGAGGGTACCGTGCCTTCTCTTAGCCTTTCACTCCAAAGACGGTAGACGGACGGCTTCCCTCTGCCTTTCTTCGTATATAAACCTCGCCCCGAGTCTGGTGCCATTCTTGTTGCATTCCTTTGGACCCTCTCCAACATCTCTGTGTAACTCCTCGCCTCAGGAGACCAGACTGTTGCCACATATTCCAGTCTGGGTGGAGTGTAGGTCCCTCACATCTTCAGTGAAGGCAGTTTACCTCCCTCCCTCACGATCCACGTATCATAATGACAAGTTCGGTATGATGTCAACTCCTTATCATGGCACAAATTGTGTCACTTGGTTCCCTCAGTGTGTTATTCACTGTCTGGTCTGTGTATACATCTTTTCCTTCTTGAAAGATGCATTATTTTTTCAGGGCTACATTTCATACGGCCTTTTGACCACTTTAATGTTCTGTCTGGGTGTTTGCAATGCTTTGTTCTTTGGCTTCCAATGTCTCCCATGATTCTGGTGTCGCCAGTAAACATACATAGGTACGATTCCTCCTCATCTGGCCAACCATATACACAGATCAGAAACAACAGTGGCACTAGCAGCCAACCCTGAGGGAACCAGTTGTTCAACCTCGTTTAAGATGAGCAGGCTCACCCTCACACGTGTTCTATTCAGCATCCAGGGTGTCAGACCATAACTGTAGCTCTCTTCTGACCCCCCCCCATCTTAGAGATCTAAGTTCATCATTCGTCTCCTGTATGGAAGGACAGTATGAAAGATCCTCTGCCAGGCAATCGAGGACCAAACACCCCAACCACGCAACCCGTTTTCCTATGTTGCTGCTAAATGTTACATCTATCATAGGATACAGAACGTATTCATCAAATGAGGCCATTTCATCGTAAACCCGCTTTTTTTTTTTTCTCTCTTCCTTTATATCACCATCTTTCGCAGCCATCAATGACTGCTCTAACTGCATCTTCGCTACTTCCCCTGCTAACTCACACGTCAGACTGGTCACAGATGCTGTCGAAACCTCAGCCTTCCTTCTCTGTCACCTTTCTTCTTTCAAATGCCTCTCTCTCTCTCTCTCTCTCTCTCTCTCTCTCTCTCTCTCTCTCTCTCTCTCTCTCTCTCTCTTCCAGTCTGCTCGAACACTGTCCTCGTTAAGGGCGATCTTAAACAATATCCCGAGTGGTTCGTCAAGGGTCTCCACACACACACACACACACACACACACACACAGAGTCCAAATGGTAAGATGCCATCTAGAGTGTGAGGTTTATGTGGGTCTTGCTCCTTCTTGAGGCTCTTCCCTTCCAGTGGATTCACTTCAATATTTCCTAAGGTACATCTCCCCCACCCCCGGCGCTCTCCCTCCCTGCCTGACAGCAATGGGGAACTTGTGAATCTTCGAGAGTAAACTGGAGTAAAAAGACATGAAGCCTCGTGACACAGTCTTCACATAGCTTCTCATCCGTGTCAATAACTTCCTCTCTCTCTCTCTCTCTCTCTCTCTCTCTCTCTCTCTCTCTCTCTCTCTCTCTCTCTCTCTCCTTGGCCTCTTTAATCTCGTCATCTGACCCACTTACTGCTAATCTAAAACCACAAGATGAACTAGAAGCTTCAGATGTCTTCTTCTCCTTCATATTTCCTGTCGTGTCTCAGTAGCTGTGTCCACCTCGTCCAGATGGGACCATCCTCCGAGCCGTGGGAATACGACATCAATTCCCATCTAAACACAGGAACTCTCCAGGGATGAACCAATGATGCATTCTCCACCATCCTCACCCCAAACCCCCACAGCCATTCCCATTCCGGAATTCCCACACTTGTCCCTCAGCCCCAACAGCCGCTCGTGGTCCAGCACACACACACACACACACACACACACACACACACACTGAAGCCCTCGCTATTCCCATTCCCGAATTCCTATTTGTCCCACAATCTAAACACGCTGGGGGCTTGTCTGTTCCCACTTAACGAGGGTCTGGCGTTAGGGTTGTAAACACAAGTCAGCTGATGCCCTTGTCAACAAAAATCAGGTGACAGGTTGAAGACGTAGTCAGAATCAACTGATTCCCAGATGACGTACAACAGCGAGGCTGACGAACCCTGTCCATATTAGCAGTCTATGTACACATAGTGAGGAGGGAAGGTTCACATTACATCAACTGGTCAATAGTCTTCATCAGGGAGAAGGAAAAAACGACGATTACGAACGAATACACACGGAAGCACTGGTGTTTGAGGGGTGGGGACTAAATCAACCTATTTCCACCTGGATGAAGTTCTGGTGACCTCTCTCTCTCTCTCTCTCTCTCTCTCTCTCTCTCTCTCTCTCTCTCAAACTACTTTTCCTCCAACATCCATCCCTCCAATCATCTTCATCTGCTCTTCTTTCCCCCTCCCCCTCCTCCACTTCCCCCTCCTCAACTTCCTCCCCCCCCCTCCCGACCCTCCTCAGAACCCAACTCTTCCAGTCGCCATTTTTCTTTTCATTTTGTGCAATATGAAGGCAACGCTCTCCCCGATTTTTCTGTTTACTCTTAATTTCTTTTCTCGATTTTTCTTTCTATTTTGATATATATATATATATATATATATATATATATATATATATATATATATATATATATATATATATATATATATACACGTATGTGTATGTGTGCTCTCTCTCTCCTCACTTTTTCCCCTCTACCTCATTCCCTCCCTCCCATCCTCCAAAAACATGACGACCTCCCAGACCCTCATAAATACCCCTCCTTTACAGAGAGAGAGAGAGAGAGAGAGAGAGAGAGAGAGAGAGAGAGAGAGAGAGAGAGAGAGAGAGAGAGAGAAATATCTTGCCAACCCCCTCCCGTCTCCAACGATACATTTTCATTAACAACAGCGCCCCTTCCCTCCCTCCACACCCCTTCCCTCCCCCCTTCCTCGCCAACTATCCCTTCCGCTCTTTTAAATTCCCGGAGTTCCCCCCCTTCCCCTTTTCCCCACGCCTTTCGCTCGCCTTCCATTCCTGGACATCTTGTATGTGTCCCAGCTACATCTGGAACCATTTCCATCGCTCGGTTAAGATTTCTACAAGTCTGACGAGAATCAAACCTTTTTCAATTTCAGTGCCGGGTTTAGGGAACCCCATATGGTGGGGTGAATATATCATTTACAGTAATATCCTCTGCCATCTTTTCTAGGTGAAGGCAAAGCTATTCAACCTCTCCCAGAGGTAATATACAAGATGCCTCGAACTAAAATGACATATCAATGAATAGATATATAAATCAATATTTAACAATCAATATAGAATTCTACCTTACCTTACTTTACTTTACCTTACCTTACCTTACCTTATCTTACCTTACCTCATCTTACCTTACCTTACCTCATCTTACCTTACCTTACCTTACCTCATCTTACCTTACCTTACCTTACCTTAACTTACCTTACCTTACCTTCCGGCAATGCCTAAGATGCCGGCCACAACCCCCGGGCGGCAACCAAGGTTAAGACATCTGGTGATGTTGTGTTTGTGTGGGGTGAGGAGACGACAAATGAGGAATAAAGTGTTCGTTGTCTCCAGTATGGGAGCAGCACCCTGGGTGTTGGTAATACTGCAGAGACAGGTTGCGTTCCACACCTTAAATAAAAAAGTGTAACTCGTACATGCCTGGGGGGTGCGGTTTCATCTGGGTCTACTGAAGGCGAAGAGGAGTTTTGGAGAGGATTTAAGGCCAGGTTGATAACGCGTGTTGAACTACTACAATATCCTCAGTCATAGGCAAATGCTCTTATAAGTACTCGTAAGTAAGTACTCTAGTAAGAGCTCCTGTTGTAAGTATTCCCATCGTAAGTAGTCGTACTTAAGTACCATATCTTCCCTAGACTTCTCAAGACTTTCACACGTTTTCTTCAATATCAGCTTTCACTCATTCCTCGCCTCTGTTTCGTCTACCCTCATTGCCAATAATTATCATCTGGCCTACTTCCTCTCCTACTTTCTCCAACTTACTTCCTCTCCTTCCCTAACGTCTCTCCTTCACCAGTACTTACTTCAACCTGTCCTCAGCTCTCCCTCCCTCAGCGCCCCTCTCCCCACATGCATCACCTCTGACACCATCCGACGTTTTTTAATGACCCACTCACGTCTCGTGTTCTGGACTTACATTAATATTCATGACCTTTCCACTTCATTTCTGATTTCCTTCACCTCTCTTCTCTTTCCCCTCTCTCTTTCTATCTCCCTACTATCTTTACCTTTCTCTTCATATATTTTGATCTTATCTCTCCTTTCTCTTTATCACCTTCTCTTTACTCCCATCATCATATGATTTCTTCACTTTGTCTTATTTCCTTTCTTTCGTCAGTCTTATTTCCTCTCCTATTAACCTATTCTTTCTTCCATTCCTCTTTCATACTTCGTCTATATCTCTTATCTCACTTCTCCTCAGGGCCCTTCTTTTTTTTCTGCCCTCTCTCTTTACCTCCCTCTCCTATCACCCTCTTATTTTCTCTTTGTTCGCTCCCCATTTTCTACTTCTTTTTTCCCTTCCATTTTTACCTCACTCCTCTTTCTTCTCTTATCCTCATCTCTCCACATTCACCTTCCCGACTCCTTTTCCACCTTTCATTTCTCTGTTGGCTTTTCATGTTACCACCTCCTCTCATCCTCCCATTTCATTACTCCGTTCCAGATTTCCTTCTCCCCTCACCTCCTGCCTCCCTCCCCCTCTCCTTCCTCCTCCCCCGTCTCTTGCTTCTTCACTCCCTCCTCCTCAACCCCTTCATATCGCCACTCACTTCCTCCTCCTTATTCCCTCCTCTGCCCAATCCCTCCTCAAGTCTCATTGCCTCTCTTACCCTCCCTCCTCCACCTCTCACCCCTACTTCTCCCTTCCTCCCTCTTTCCGTCTCGCGGCCCCTCATCGCACCCTCTTATCTCCTCCTTGCTGTTATCATGGAGTCCTGGGCCGCTGTGTCTTTAATCCCCAGGGAGAGGAGGCTCGTCTCTCTTCACCAGATGTTCTCCAATGATTATATTTAGAAGGGGCAAGAAATCTGCCTCACCCCCTCCCTCCTACGTGACGAAATTCACAGTTCCATCCTCTTATTATACCACTCGTTTGTAATGATACATACAAACGTTTGCTACCACTACGAAATAACTTTAGTGTTCATTATTGTTATCATTATTATTATCATTAGTATCATTATTACTATTGTCATTATTTATCTATCTATCTAACACTCATTTCTATCATTACCATTTACATTATTAATCCCTTTATCATCATTATCATTTTCAATAATAATAATAATATAATAATAATAATAAGAAGAAGAGGAATTGTCCCTGATTCAATGCAAATTATTTTTTTCATCTTAAGGAAAATCTTTATATCAAATTAAACTACTTTTTTTTGCGTTTCTGAGAAAAAACAATTAGATAAGCTTGACATTCTAACGTTTCCCATCACAACTTTATTTGTCTTAGCTCTTAGCTCTAAGTAGTTAAAGTCATTTTACCTTCTACTCTATGTATCAAATCTACGTTACAATTTTTGCTCTATGTAGGTAAATTCATCTAAGCCTTTTGCTCTATCTAAATATGTAATTTCTTTTATGCT
>NC_092228.1:2553261-2568261 GCF_036320965.1 Panulirus ornatus
TCGACCCACATCAGTAAGTGATTCAAGAGTACTCCTGCATTCCTCTCTCTCTCTCTCTCTCTCTCTCTCTCTCTCTCTCTCTCTCTCTCTCTCTCTCTCACACACACATCTTCCGAATGGGAGCTCATACCTGTAAAAGAGCCCCCCACCCACCCTCTCCACACCCTATACAAAAGCCCTATTAAAAACTATCAAACACACACGGTGGAGGAGAATTCTCTCAACATGTGCCACATAAATACGCTGGCATTTTTTTACCCTCCACTTTACAACAACAGCTGCCTTACACAAAGTCGCCAGGCAAGAACAATAGAGCCCTCCCCACTGGGGAGAAGAACATAATCAAGAACAATAGAACCCTCCCCACTGGGGAGAAGAACATAATCAAGAACAATAGAACCCTCCCCACTGGGGAGAAGAACATAATCAAGAACAATAGAACCCTCCCCACTGGGGAGAAGAACATAATCAAGAACAATAGAACCCTCCCCACTGGGGAGAAGAACATAATCAAGAACAATAGAGCCCTCCCCACTGGGGAGAAGAACATAATCAAGAACAATAGAACCCTCCCCACTGGGGAGAAGAACATAATCAAGAACAATAGAGCCCTCCCCACTGGGGAGAACATAATCAAGAACAATAGAACCCTCCCCACTGGGGAGAAGAACATAATCAAGAACAATAGAGCCCTCCCCACTGGGGAGAAGAACATAATCAAGAACAATAGAACCCTCCCCACTGGGGAGAAGAACATAATCAAGAACAATAGAGCCCTCCCCACTGGGGAGAAGAACATAATCAAGAACAATAGAACCCTCCCCACTGGGGAGAAGAACATAATCAAGAACAATAGAGCCCTCCCCACTGGGGAGAAGAACATAATCAAGAACAATAGAACCCTCCCCACTGGGGAGAAGAACATAATCAAGAACAATAGAGCCCTCCCCACTGGGGAGAAGAACATAATCAAGAAATACAGCAGGGGGAGGAGGGAGGGTGGGGGGGGGAGCATGGATGGGAGGAAGCCTTCAGAAAAAAGAAGTTAATTACACCCCACAGAAGTCACTCTCCCCACCCTCCTCTCCCCCGTCCTGGGGAGCAAGATAGGTACATAATTAAGAACCACAAGTTGAAATCAATTACCCTCTCACACCTCGACCACCGGGGGTCCAGTGTACCACAGTTGCTACACACCTGTGGTGGCTGGGAGTCCGGTAGTGCTGGAGAGATGGGTTATATCTATCTGAACACGAGTCCGTCATCTCTCTCTCTCTCTCTCTCTCTCTCTCTCTCTCTCTCTCCACTGCTCCTATAATCTTCCCCTCCCCCCCCCTCCCACATCAACACCAAAACCCGTGTCCTACCTACCTACCTACCTACCTCCCCCTACCTTTATTCATGTATGTGTGCATGTATGGATGTGTACATGCATGTATGGATGTATACATGCATATATGGATGTATACATGCATGTATGTATGTATACATGCATGTATGTATACCCTCAGGTATGGATGTCATGAACTTGTTGCAACCTCGTCCATGACTTACCTCCCTCCATCTCCCCACCCTTCCTCTCTCCTCTCCCCGTGAGAGCTCTCCCCCTTTCCCAGAACGGCTTCCCATCCTGTTTCCCAGAACGCAACCTTTCATCTCCCACAGCCTCACATCCCCATTCTCACAACGACCAACACCATCACCATCTTCCACCCATTACTTTTCCCCATTCATTTTCACACACACACACACCTTCCCTCCCTCCCTACTTCCCCCATCCCCCCAGTTCACTATCACTAGGTCCCCTTCCCCCTCACTTCCCCCTCCCCCAGTTCACTATCACTAGGTCCCCTTCCCCCTCACTTCCCCCGGACCTGACCCCCACAGACGTCACCTCACCACAACACGACACCATTAATTGGGCGTTTCCGTGACCCAGGTCATCACACGCCCCGCCCCAGTCTCCCAACACCCACTCTACTGCTGATTATATATATATATATATATATATATATATATATATATATATATATATATATATATATATATATATAATCAGCCTTGAAGGCTGATGGATCTGGAGAAGGATCTGGTATATATATATATATATATATATATATATATATATATATATATATATATATATATATGCAACAGTGAGGCCAGTGGAGTCCAGACACATGGTAAAGAAGACAGGCATCATATAAAAAGCACAACTTGATATTTGAAAATCGTGCTTCCACACACACATACACATACACACGCGCGCGCGCGCGTGTGTGTGTGTGTGTGTGTGTGTGTGTGTGTATGTGTATGTGTATGTGTATGTGTGTGTGTGTGTGTGTCAAAAGCATAAGCAGAGGAAATAAGATGAAGACTGACAATAAAAAAAAAGAGGGTAGAAGGGGAGAGAACCGAGAAAGGGAGGACAGAGTAAGAAGGTAAAGTAGAGTAGGAGGGAGGTAGGTGCGAGAGGAGGAGAGAGGAGCGAGGGAGAGGGAGAGTAGGGAGGGGTTGTCAGCAAGCCCATTTCGTCCAGATATAGCTGTAGCGATGGTGAGGTTGCCATAGTAATTCACCCTACACACGCTCTCTCTCTCTCTCTCTCTCTCTCTCTCTCTCTCTCTCTCTCTCTCTCTCTCTCTCTCTCTCCAGATCGAAACCCGTCAGGGATAAGGTCAGGGGTCAGGTCGCGCGCGCTGCCCGTCAACCCTGGTTAGAGGTCTCCGGTGATTTCTTCCTAAACCACCAGCAGTGGGTGGGTCGTCCTGGTTTACCTTAGGGTTTATCCTCGGTTTAGGTCCACTTCACCAAGGGTGTGTGTGGGGGGGCGGTTGTTGGGTTTTTCAGTTGACTTTTAAGGATGTGAGGTTTTTCTTCGATTGAGTTTCGAGGGTTTGTGGGTTTTCTTGTTAATACAGAGAATATGTAGGTATTTATGATATTGACTTCCAAAGGGGGGTGGGGGGGAGCCAGTGTTTTATTTTTTTCCAGATCTTTACTTTATTTCTTTACTGGTATCCTGTGATCTGTTTTCCTTCTTTCCTCTCTGGTAAGTTTTCCTGTGTTTACTCTCATGATTCTACTCCGGTTTTCTCCCTCAGTCAGACGCGGGTATTAATCAGGTATGACCCAGTGTCTGGTATGACGGGGTTTTCTAACACTGGTTTCATCTTAACAGTGGTTTCCACCACAACAATGGTGGCGGCTTCTACCATCAAGTAGTCTCTTCTTATTCAGAATTTCTTTCATTTCAATACAATTATAACGTAGACTGCCATCTGTTCTTTGGTTAATACTTCTGTTTTCTTTCTGGCTTCTCTGTACCTCTTCCAAGCTAATATTTAATTACTATCCCTTCATAATAATAATAATAATAATAATAATAATAATAATAATAATAATAATAATAATAGACATCATAATCATTATCATATTTCCTTTCATTATTATCATTTCTCTAACCTTACAATACCATCAGTTTCAGAAGATCATACATAACCCCATATCTACCACAAACCCAGAAGGCTCCTCCACTGTTCAAATCCAATAAGTTGCATCAAATATAATACACAAACAACATTCTTTGCACTGAGCTGACACAGGCGTGGGGCAGGGCGAACACACACCACCAAACCATTTTAAACTGTAAAGCGAAATATATTTCGTATGCAAATGCTGGCACAACACGAGGGATGAGTCCTCCACTCCTTTTATATGCTAAATACACCTGCCTACCTACCTGCCTGCTGGAGGGAAGAACAAGACTTCACCAATAACTGTATTACGTAATTCCATCACACACACACACACACACACACACACACACACACACACACACACACACACATACACACGCACACACAATAAATACTGGTAATTCAATAGTGTGTATACATATATGTATATATATATATATATATATATATATATATATATATATATATATATATATATATATATATATATATATATATATAAAACAGACAGACACAAGACGAGTACTGTGTAAATTAAGCCAGTGTTCAGACACAACACAACATTTTCTGACAAGAAGAAAAAAAAATGTGAACCTCCTTCACACAGACCACATACATACATACATACATACATACATACATACATACACAGTGGTGAGTACAGTGCCATGTGGCCAGGCCCCCCCTCATCTGTGTGTCCCAAGGCCGCAAATCATATATAATCATACGGGTGTGTATGATTAATTGCCGCTGGCTCCTGCATTAATAAGAGGGTCACACATGGTCACACTCTGTCCCATCCTGCAACCTTCTCCCTCCGTCCCGCGACCCTCCCCTTCATTCCCTTTTCCGTCCCAACACCTTTCCCTTCCCCATAATGCGTACGACACTTTCCCGCCCCCCCTCCCACAAACATCTATCCTTTTTTCCAACCACTTCAGGTATTCCTTCCCTCCCACACACTGTTCCATCCGCCCCCCCCCCCCTTCCCACCCCTTCGACATACATAAGCCTCCGTGGCGCGGATGGTTATCTTTGCCATCTACTAATCTGATAGGCCTGGGTTCGAGTCCCAGCCAAAGGCAGCACCAGCCAGGACGGCTCACAGCCAGCCCAGCTCTTCATCCCCCCACTTTAAGGAGGCTGGTATGATGAAAGGGTGCCCAGGGTAAAGCTGGAGTGCGTATATATGTACGTATGTGTATACACAATGCTGTGACATAGGTAAATATATACAGGTTAACATGATGTGAATACACAAATACTAAACATACACACACGCACACATACACAAACACACACCTCCCTCCCTAGCCTTGCCCATTCCATATTTCTCTCCTTACCTTGTAACACTCCCTCCTATTCCAGGAATACTTCCCCTTCCATCTCCTCCCTACACACACACACACACACACACACACACACACACACACACACACACACACACATTACTCTTTCCCCAGCCCTTCCACAAACACTTTTCTTTCCTCTTCTTCACGTACAAACACACACACTCCTCCTTTTCCATCCATTCCGCAAACACTTCTCCCTGCTATCAACACACAACTAAGCCTCCCCATACCTTCTATACACCCCCCTCCCCCTTCCCCGCTCCCCTCCCACCTACTCTCCCCAGTTTGTATTCTCCCCATCCCAGCAAAAGCGGACCTAAGGTGAAAATTGTGGGAATTAGATTTGCATTAATGAAAGAGTGACTTGAGCGTCCGTCCCGGCACGGTGGGATAGGAGACGCATGCGGCAGAGAAAACATTGTTTACCGTCCCGTCGAGGGAGATGTATATGGCCCAGATCAAGCCGCTGGAACGGGCAGGGAAGGTAACGGAAGGGGAAGGAGGGTGTTGGGGCATGACGGGTGGTAACTGGGGGGGTGATGGAAAAGATGGTAGGAAAAGACGAGAGGGAGCATCATGACGGGATAGGAGGTCCGTGGTGGAAGAGATGGGACGAAGACGACTTCGAAATGAGAGGGATGGGAAAGGTGGAACAGGAGAGATAGCAAAGACAGAATGACGTACAGGCGATATGAAAAGATAGAAGGGAATCGGTGTGTGTGTGTGTGTGTGTGTGTGTGTGTGTGTGCGTGTGTGTGTGTGTGTGGCTACGGGTCTTCCTCCCTCGCTACGTGGATGAGGTCGGGTTCCGCCAAAGGGAGAAAATTGACCGCTTCCCCCGCCGCCCCGCCCCGCATCGCCCCGCGAAGATCTCTGAAGACTTCCTGCCCCACGGGGACCTGGTTCGGTCCATCCGACCAACTGCTCCAATTCCTCAATTGTACGATGATTAAAGATGGGGTCTGAAACTTAAAGATGGGGGTCTGAAACTTAAAGATGGGGTCTGAAACTTAAAGATGGGGGTCTGAAACTTAAAGATGGGGTCTGAAACTTAAAGATGGGGGTCTGAAACTTAAAGATGGGGTCTGAAACAGTGTTTGTTTAACTGCTTTTGTAAATACTGCTTGTGTGTTGCGAGGGGAGAGTGTTCTACGCCTGTGTTGTCCCGTCGCTCAATATTGTATATATGTACCTTGTTATCACTGTTGTGGGTATATATGTATGCACACACCAGCCTGAACCACGTACAGTATTTCCATACATACATACATACACACACACACACACACACACACACACACACACACACACACACACACACACACACACACAGTACACGTATACACATCGATCATATTCTACACGTAATAAATATGTCGCTATACACATCTATATAAATCATATACACTATACATACGTCTCCGAGAGGGAGGGGATGCAAAAAAAAAAAAAACATATATAAACAAATACCACTACACTAACTAAGTTCTCCATGTTTGCACATCATAAACATTACTTCTCAAAGCCTTGTGGAATCTAACATTTCAAACATTTAATAAAACAAAATCATTTTGTTATGTTATTCTCTATACAGGTCTGGGAGGAGGACCATGATCTACAATATCATCTCTTATTACTTTCCACTTCATCTTCCTTTTATCATTACCACCCCATTGCCTCTCCCCCGTCTGTTGAGCTACTATTTTCTCTCCTCCCCAACTCCTCCCACAACTCTCCAGTTGCTCGAGCCGTCTCTTGAACTCCTCCTCCACTTCTTCTTCTCCCCTCTCACGACAACCTCATTCCTCTCCCCTATCACAGGCATTTCAGTTATCCTCCCCTAACTCACGTCTCCCAGCACCCTTATTACTCCCCAGTTTTTCTCTCCTCTCCCCGTTCCCATCTGACCAGATTCTTTCAAACTTAAAATTTTCTCCCCAATCTTGTAGCTGTTGTGCTGTTCTCTTTCACGGAGAAAAGTTGCTCCCCATCCTTCTCTTCAGCTCCCCACCCCTTACCCAGCTCCCCAATTTGCCACCTCTCCCATCTCCTCACTCCCTCTCTCTCTCTCTCTCTTCTCTCTCTCTCTCTCTCTCTCTCTCTCTCTCTCTCTCTCCCCAGCTTCTCACCCTTCTACCCATCTGCTTCTCTCCCAATGGTGTATGGCAGGTAGGGCAGGTGCCCTGGGCACCACTTGAAGGTGGGCACCACTCAACAGGTTTGGTTTTCGACCTATGCTGCAAGATTAACATTTTCAACGGTTTGGTTTTGTGAGATAAAAAAGAAACTCGCCTACTTTACATGTATAGTAATATTTTGCTACTATCAGTTACATTACCGCTTCTACGTTACAATTTCGAACAAATAAATCTCTAACTTTAACTATCAGTTACATTACCGCTTCTACATTACAATTTCGAACAAATAAATCTTTAACTTTAAGTCTTTTAAGAGTTTAGATGAATTTACGTTTGGCCTAACTCTTCAACAGTTTATAATTACACAGTATATATTTTCATATACATCCACTGTATGTACATTTCTAACCAAGCCAGGGGCGCAATTTCAGTGCTTGCCATATGCGGTATTACCCCTAGATACGCCCCTGTTCTCTCCCCACTCCTACCTCCACACCCATCTCCCCAGTACCTCACCCAACTCCCCCAGCTCCTCACCCATCGCCGTAACCCCTCTTCCCAGCTTCTCACTCCTCTCTCTCCCAGCTCCCCAGCTCTCACCCCTCTCTCCTAGCTCCCCAGCTCTCACCCCTCACTCTCCCAGCTCCCCAGCTCTCACCCCTCTCTCTCTCTCCCAGCTCCCCAGCTCTCACCCCTCTCTCTCCCAGCTCCCCAGCTCTCACCCCTCTCTCTCCCAGCTCCCAAGCTCTCACCCCTCTCTCTCTCAGCTCCCCAGCTCTCACCCCTCTCTCTCTCTCTCTCCCAGCTCCCCAGCTGCTCTCCCAGCCGGACTCCCCAGTCGGCGGTGCGTGTCTTTGAGTGTGTGACGGCCACTTTAACCCTGCCTCCGCTGCCGGCTCTATTTCTCGGCAAAATTTGGTCGACTCCCTCCGTTCTTGGAGCGGCCTCTCTCCCTCCCTCCCTCGCTCTGGCCCACCAGTGTACCCTCCTGTATATCTCGGAGAGTGAGGGAGAGAAAGAGGGAGAGGATTGGCCTGAGTGAGTGGAATGGCCGCCGGGAGATAGAGAGAGAGAGAGAGAGAGAGAGAGAGAGAGAGAGAGAGAGAGAGAGAGAGAGAGAGAGAGAGATGGGAGGGAAGCACAGAGACTGCTGGGAGAGGGAGGGTAGGTACAGAGGACTAGTGGTGGTCTCTCTCTCTCTCTCTCTCTCTCTCTCTCTCTCTCTCTCTCTCTCTCTCTCCTGCCTGCTGCAAGCAACTCTCCAGTAAGGTCCGCTTCACCCTCGTCCACCTTCCACCCGGGTCCTCTTCACTTTCATTCACTTTCCTCTGTGGATCTCCCTCCCTGAGCGACCGACTCCCCCCAGACCTCACCACACCATTCACCAGTGGAGCCACGTCAGCACCAGCAGGTCAACCTCATCCCGTGTTTTCCTTCTTCTTCATCATCATCATCATCTTAGCATCACACACCACCTCTCTTATTACTACGGCCTCCATCTATCACCCACGCTCTACTTATCTATTGCCCCCTTACTTATTTCCAGCCCCTTCAAACTTATATCCTAACCCCCTTTAATTATTTTCTTCTCTTTCTCTTCTTTCTTCCCTTTTCTCTTCATCCTCCTTTATCTCCTCTCCCCCATACCTCCTCCCTCGCTACCTTTCTTTTCTCGCTTCCTTCCCTCCTCCTTCCTTCCCTCCTCCTTCCTTCCTTCCCTCCTCCTTCCTTCCTTCCCTCCTCCTCCTCCTGCGTGTTTTGCCCCAAGAGGTCACCTGGTACAAAGCCTCGTTCGCCCAGTTATATGTTAGACAGACTTCGACCTCATTTCAAGCCAAGCGAGAAGTCACTTAGAGAGTTCAGCTGGTTTCCAGGTCACATAGTGGACATTTCCTGGGAGCGAGCGCTTGGTTCCGGGTCACATTAAGGACAGTCCCCCCCCCCCCTGGGTGAGGAAGTGTGTGACCCCAGGTCACATCCGGGTCAGCGTAGGGTGACACAAACCACCATCTCCAACTGTACCTCCCTCACTATCAGTAATTCCAGCCTCTAACGACCCAGCCTCATTTTCGTCAGGTAACCATACACCATCTCTCTAACGCCACCCTCAACACACACACACACACACACACACACACACACACACACAATCATCATCATCCTATCATTATGATGACGTATAGCATCTCATTAACCAAACCTTTAATCTCAAGCCAAAAGTGTGAACGTTAATGACATGAGTGATTATATAGTTACATAATCACGCGAGAAAATTACATATATCTTATAAGGTAGTTAAGTGTACTTCCCAGCAACATAATTACCATAGTTAATGACCGTAAAGTAAAATGGGCCAGAAAGGGTTAATTATTATAATGATGTGTTCAGAGTAATTACGGGCTATTATATACCACGATAATTACCATTTGTTAATTGTGTTTCATCAGTTGCATGAAAAGGTGTATATTTTCTATATCAAGCCAATGTGGTCCTTACCAACGTGATAGTGTCAAAATGCTCGTGTTTAACACTATAATTCCCCCTGGTGACCCGAGAGATTATGTGGGAGATTATCTCCCAGATTATCCTCGAGATAATCTGACTTTCACAGTGAAAACAGTAGATTACAGGATTGATGAAGCACACTTCGAGGATAATGGATGGCTAAGGTTGATCTTTTAATTTCTCTTTTCCCAAATTTCCTCAAGATTTACCTTTCCCATATTTGATCACATCACCTACATAACCATACGTTTCTCTGGGTCATTTTCATTATGACTTTTCTATTGTCCTTAATTATCTATTATATGATTATCTTTTCTCTCGTGGTTCATACAAGGTAAATACATGTAAACTGTGGCGTAAACTGATGTAGTGTACTGAGATAAATACATGTTATATAGTTTAACCTTCGAATACATGCTTGAAAATGTCATGTAGCCTATACATACGTATTTGTTTCAAGGTATATATCATACATACATACATACATACATACATACATACATGCATATATACATACATACAGAGATATGTGCAACATTCAACATGATCTAAACATTCTGTAATGCAATGTTTAATGTCTCTCTCCCTCCAAAACTTCTACGAAAAACAAACATTTCTTTTTTCTTCTTTTCTACTTACATAATGAGGGTGCGAATCGCATCCCTCACGAGAGACGATGTTATCCACTGATGAAATAAACTGAAATTACCTCCTTCAGTATGGCTGTCTTGTTTGATACTTGAACACAAGGATAATCAAGGCAATATCAAATAGAATTCCTATCTATCTATCTATCTATTTATATATATATATATATATATATATATATATATATATATATATATATATATATATATATATATATATGCACACGTAAAATATACTTCATATATTATGAAAAGAAATGTTCTTTAATACACCTGAGACCAAAAATGAGACGTCTCGAAGCTTCATTCTCTCCCTCCCTCCCTCCCCCTCCCTCCCCTCCTGAGAGTCAATTCAACACGGTTACCCAGAGTGAAGACGTCTGCTTTCGGGACACGTTCTCACACTAATTAGTCCCAGGGATTTTCGTGTAATACGCACGCTCAGAATATGACGCACTCCTCTGCGTATGATGGAGGGTCGACACTCACACCATTCTCCAGTATGATGTGTTTTAATGTATACATATTCTGCAGTATGATGTGTTTTAATGTATACATATTCTGCAGTATGATGTGTTTTAATGTATACATATTCTCCAGTATGATGTGTTTTAGTGTATACATATTCTGCACTATGCTGCGTATTATTGTATATACATTCTACAGTATGATGTGTATTAATGTATACATAATCTGCACTATGCTGCATATTAATGTATATACATTCTGCAGTATAATTGTGTGTGTGTGTGTGTGTGTGTGTGTGTGTGTGTGTGTGTGTGTGTGTGTGAAGGTACATGCTGCAGTATGCTGCATATGACGGTTCATGTTGCACTATTTTATGTACGAAGGTGAGAAAGAGAGAGAGAGAGAGAGAGAGAGAGAGAGAGAGAGAGAGAGAGAGAGAGAGAGAGAGAGAGAGAGAGAGAGAGATTCCTGGGCCGCTGAAGTACCAAAATTCACAATAGCAAGATATCCATGCACTTCATGCAACACACGTCAAACTCACACCAAACGTGCGGCACCATCACATTGCATGCTACAAGAAGAATTGCACCCGGTCCAGGCAGTGTTGCTTGTAAATCAATCATGATTGTGATGAAGTGCGCGAAACACAATATCTTCATTCAGCATTGCAGTAGAGCATCAGGTCACGTTTTCCTTTCGTGTTAAGAAACATCATACCTTTGTGTTGACTTACTTGATAATTCCAACCTGTATTACATATCTCAAGAAGAAAATGTATATACGACCACGTTAGAGGACGGGACTTGTATGTATCTACATTTAGACAGAGGCGAGGGTGTTACCGGACTCCACCTGCATGTGGTTGGTTACACCGCGACTTGAAAACACACCGTCGTCTGTGGTGTATCAGCGTTAACGGATCCAGAGAAGAATCCTATCCAAGAACTTTCTTTTTTTTGCTCCAAAAGAGTTCATCACTTCCCTGCTACTGATTGCAGCGCAGCGCTTAAGTGGCAGGAGACCCGTGACATGGGAGAGGTGATCCCATTACAAAGGTGAGGTGAATGGTGTGGGCCCGACCCGTGTGTGACATCCCAGCGTTACAGCACAAACAGGTCATTACGTTACGTTACTCATTACACTGAAGATGTGATGGTTACGTTACTCATTACACTGAAGATGTGATGTCCACTACCATGGTGAAGTCTGGCATCACCAGCATCCCGTATCATTACGAAACAAATGATAATGTTCAAAAGCATAATATTCTTTCTGACCTGACTACATCATACACATCTCTGACAGTGTTATGTGACATGATAAGAACCCTGGAAACAGTGATGGGAAAAATAGTCAGTCAGAATTAAAGAAAAAAAAAAAAGGAGAAAAAATCTTGAATTTCTGTAAGTTCGAAGATGTGGATCTCCATCTCTCGAGAAGACAGACCAAGTTCGCCAATTTCCACAAACAACGTGACGGACGAACTACCCTGTTCTACAAACAACCCCGTCTAACTCCCAAGACAAAATCCAAACCCGCCAGCCGGGGAGGAACAGGTTCAGAACAAACACCAATTCCTAGGAATATACGCTCCACAAACACGCGTCAGGCGCGCCCAGCAAACACAGCAAATAAGACGGTGAGGCTCAACAAACACAGCCTCAAGATGCAGGGCGAGCGCCGATAGCCAGACAACTCTCCAAAGTAGCAACACAATAGCCAACACACCCCTGGAACACCGTCCAACGGGAGGTAACACCTCGCAAACACCGTCCAACGGGAGGAAACACCTCACAAACACCGTCCAACGGGAGGAAACACCTCGCAAACACCGTCCAACGGGAAGGAACACCTCGCAAACACCGTCCAACGGAGGAAACACCTCGCAAACACCGTCCAACGGGAGGAAACACCTCACAAACACCGTCCAACGGGAGGAAACACCTCACAAACACCGTCCAACGGGAGGTAACACCTCGCAAACACCGTCCAACGGGAGGGAACACCTCACAAACACCGTCCAACGGTAGGTAACACCTTATACGCGCCATACAACAGGAGGAACAACCTCACAGTCACTCAAACAGGAGGAAATGACCAACAGGAAGAAATACCTCACAATCGCTCCAACAGGAGGAAACGAGACCAACGGGAGGAAACACCTCACAAACAGCATCCAGCAGACAACGATCGTTACCGGCGACCAGGGAGAAGCGGAGCGAGCGAGGGAGGGAGGGAGCGAGGGAGGGAGGGAGGGTGTAAGACGGGGAAGGATAACAGATCAGAGGAAAGATGGATGAACAAAACTAAGAAAAAAAAAAGTAAAAAATTTTACACATTTAGAGAGAGAGAGAGAGAGAGAGAGAGAGAGAGAGAGAGAGAGAGAGAGAGAGAGAGAGAGAGAGGAGTATCTAAATATATGAGTAAGTACGTCAAGAATCTCTCTTTTGGAGGAAGAGATGGATAGAGATAGGAGAGACAGATACAGAGGTATCTATATTGAGGATTCTTGCAACTCTTCGTTGCATTACACATCACATCACACACTTCCTAACCCCTTCCACACGGCGATAATACGACCCCCTCCCCACCAGACACGACCCCTCAGTGTAATGGTACGACTCTCTGATCACGACAGTACGACTCCTGGGTAAGATGGCTTGACCTTTGACCTGGTACTTGAGGGTCATGTCAAGAGGCCAGGCCATTATACCCAAGGATCGTAGAGTCGTGGTCTTGGGTCGTACCACTGTGCTGAAGGGGTCGTACCGTCGTGCTACAAAAGTTATATTTCCAAAAAAAAAGACCATAAAAACGCACACAAAAAAGGGTCCCTCTCATAAAAATATAAGGCATAGCATCATCAAACAAACAAAAACAATACTAAGACTATAAACAAGAACAACAACTTGGGCAACAACAAGGAAAGACACTAGCGCAAAAAAAAAACAAGGAAGATAAATGAACACTTCAAACACAGCATCATCGCCCTACCACATAAACAACAAACACAGACGCTAAAAAAATAATAAAATCCCTGGAAAAACAGAACCACCACTACCACCACCACAAAAACACCACAAACAAAAACACAGTCTGAATCAAAGACAACAACTACACAGGACAAATGCAACACACACACACACACACACACACACACACACACACACACACACACACACACACACACTACGGGACCTCATACTTACACGGTCACCATCTCAAGCACTACGATCAAAAAACAAAGTAGCAACAACGCTACAACAGAAGATGAAAATGACATGAAAAAAATTATATATATAAACAACAGCAGAAGGAAGAGGGAATAACATGAACAGCAGCAGCAGCAGCAACAGCAGCAGCAGCAGCAGGAGCAACAGCAGCAGGAGCAACAGCAGCAACAGCAGCAGCAGGAGCAACAGTAGTAGCAGTACAAGGCTCAGCGCCCCCTAGCCTGGAGCCAGGCAGTGACGCTAACCCCACACATGAACACAGTGTGGCAGTCTGCACTACATGTAAAAGCCAGACAAGCCTTGCTCTCCTGTGATTACTCTGCCCTCATCTTAACAGCAACACTGACGTTTTATGTTATACGCAATACGCCACTGCAGAGGGGGCGCTCCCCATCCCTCTGATGACTCACATACGCACACACTGCTGCACTCACATAAACAGAACAAACAATGATGCACGAGTATGTATACATACAGACGCAACACTGGTCCTCCCGCCTCTGCTTAACCACATCACCGTAGATCTCAACCATCTGCAAGAACCTACTACGACATCATACCCGCCACCGTCACTTCACATCCCTCGTCCCCGCGTTGCAGTTCGACACCACAGCAGCATCGAGGCTATATATCCGACCGAGGTTATACTGACCGCTTCAAATACAACCTCCATCCTAATCATTGTGGACATCGCCATCAATCAGTATACTACAACCCCAGCGCTTGTATAACAAGTCTACACAATCCCTCTCCCCTCCAACAACAAAGATGGTGATTATGAGAGATGGGTTAACGGTTATGAACTTGCCCACCATGGAAGAGAAAAGAGTTAGGGGGATGGCGTCAACACTGAACAGTTCTTCGACAGAACTACCGGAGAACATAACAAGATACCAAGCATGTAACTTGCTCAAAAGGAATATTAAGAAGAACTTTCCTGGTGTAATATTAGTGGAAGAATGGAATAAACTAAGTTATGAAACTGTGACCGTGGAGAGAACAAGATGGCTGAAATGTTATGAGGAGACAAAGTACAAACGTGGGGACCTAGCAAATGTATATACCTCTTCCTTTAGTGTAAAAATAAGTTATCACACACAAATACACATGCAAAAAAAATATAAACACAACTAAAACACAAACACAAAAACATGAACATACAGATGTACATAAATATA
>NC_092228.1:2570761-2615761 GCF_036320965.1 Panulirus ornatus
TACGTGGTGACCTCGGGGAGGGAGGGGGGGGGGAGAGGGTCAAGCATGAGGACACTACCCACAACCAGTCCGGCAAACCAGGGGTTTAAAACCGGTTCTGAACAAGCAAAGGAGGATCAGGACCCGCAGGAGGATCAGGACCCGCCCTTCATCTCACTCACATTCGAAACCTTTATGGTTGATGGAAGATCAGAACCTCTCTTACGTCAACCAGGGTCAGAGGCCATTCGAGCTTGTTTATCTATCAACGGTCAGGGGGTCATTACGTCTCTCAAGGTCAGGTCATAAACACCAGCGGAATAAAGTCTTGAACGCGTTCTTAAAGTGTTCCAAGATAATCCTAAGACAATACACTCCCTCACTGTGTGAGACCTTGCCCTGAACAGGGAGAGAGAGAGGGGAGTCTGCCAAGGCTGATAAGCCCTTCCAGTAGGCAGGGTGGCCCGCCGTTAAACTGTGTACCGGGCAGGTGCTTTCGACAAGAAGGGCGCGCGGAGTTAAGAGTTCTTCCCTGGGAAGCATCGCTGAAACATTTTGCTTTAGGGAGGCACCGGGGCGCTCTCACTGGGGGGGGGGGCGACAGTCAGGTGTTTTTGCCGCTGCTTGGAGGCGACGCTGTAGTTGTATTTGCAGAGGCAATGCAGAGCTTCTGGAGGAGGAGGAGGAGGAGGAGTCAGCGGGGGCAGCTTTTGTTGGGAGAAGTAGTGGAGTGTTTCTCTTCTTTTTTTTTATTATTATTATCACAGGAGGGAGAGAGACAGAGGAGTGCTTTTGTTTAAAGACACACAGAGCACAGAAAGTGGAGGTCTTTTCTTGAGAGTGGGGAAAATGGGGTGCTTTTGTTGGAGGAGACAGTGGAGCACCTTCGGGGAGAGAGAGAGAGAGAGAGAGAGAGAGAGAGAGAGAGAGAGAGAGAGAGAGAGAGAGAGAGAGAGAGGTTCTCCATCCTCCAGCATCGTCATGAGCTGTAAGCCAGGCCAGGTAAAACGTTCACCTCGTCTAACAATGTTGTTAGTCTTCGCAGCCAGTCTGGGGTGGTGGTGGAGGAGGAGGAGCATTAAGATGGGACCCAGCGGCCCACTGCTCAAGTGATGGTGCTGAGGTCAATCCGCCATTACAGCCTCCCTCTTGTGGATGGTGACAGCGCCAGCGATCACGCTGTTATCACGACGTTGAAAAGCCTTGAACCATGGCGATACGACCGGTCAGCACGACGGTACGACCACTGAGCACGACGGAACGACCACTGAGCACGACGATACGACCACTGAGCACGACGGTACGACCACTGAGCACGACGGAACGACCACTGAGCACGACGGAACGACCACTGAGCACGACGATACGACCCTTGGGCATCAAGTGCCTGGTCTTTAAACCCAACGCTCTGTTTACATTCCAGGACGTCAAACGACGTGACTTCTGGGCTTGGTATCCCCCCCCCCCCCCGAGCGACCCTCGGCCTGGAAACCTTTCCCGTTCTTGTAGCGACCCTCAGCCCTCTGAACCACAGGGAACCAAACGCCATAAGGAACCCCAAGACTCGGTGTGTTTTCTTCCTACTGGACGCCAAACGGCGTGACGTAAAGGCTAAAGTTTTTTTTTTTCCCAGGACGCTGGAACTGTGCATCAAAACCTTTGTGACGGACTCTCTCTCTCTCTCTCTCTCTCTCTCTCTCTCAACTTTCTGGGCCAAAGGGAATCCGTTATAACACAGCTTCCTGTCTCCCTCAACTTGGAATATAGCCGACTGAAAGGCGCGTTCTACCTGGCACCGTTCCAGAATAGTGAAGGCTCTGAGCGGGTGAGAATTCTCTTCTGAAGATTTCAATTCCTTTTGTATCAACTATCAAACTAGGCAACCCCTCCTCCTCCTCCTCCTCCTCCTCCTCCTCCTTCCCCAGAGTGCGGCGATGGACGACGCCCTCCACACACACACACATAACCCTCACACTCGAGGACCACCGCTCGAATCCTACGAGACCAAAAACTTGGCCTGAGCGCTACAGAGACGCATGCTGGTCGTCTACCTAATACATCAACGTGGTAACATAGGCCGGGTGCGTCTTAAGTTGATCATCCATCGTGCCAATAAACTCGTTCACTATATATCATAACTTCTCAATTCTTTTTTGTGTAGGATTCTGGTGCGGGAGATGTTACATCCACACACACACACACACACACATCACAGAAATTCCATTAACTTCATCATTTCTCTCTCTCTCTCTCTCTCTCTCTCTCTCTCTCTCTCTCTCTCTCTCTCTCTCTCTCTCATGGCGTTCCAGGCCATTCATCAAGAACGCCCATATATTTCTTACCCTTCCAGGCTCGCCACTTCCTAATGACGCAGCCACTTACGAAAGAACACGTGAGGAAAAAATTATATATATATTCATATATATATATATATATATATATATATATATATATATATATATATATATATATATATATATGGATAGTTACAGAGAGAGCAGTTCTGCAGAAGCACCTCTCTCCTTGATGAGCGTAAATTTTCCAGTCTATCACTATCACAGTCTACATCAGTATTCCAGGTCCATCCAGCCTGGATGTGTCTTTCTGGAACGAGAGGTATTTTTGCTCTCTTTTAAGCACTTCCTTCTCGACGTTCCAGTTCACTTCAGAATCTTCGACGCTCAAAGTTACGCGTCATGTGGTTCCAGCGAGTCTAGGACCTTCAAGACTGTGCCTGACCCCTCCAGTACTTGCTGGGTTTCGTAATCGTTCCAAACCTTCCATTTATTGGTGGTTTCGCTATACGTTCCTGGCCCTCCAGCATATAATTCTGATGTTATACGGGCTTGACCTTCCAGCATTTACCGTTTTCGTTGTACGTCCTTGACCCTCCAGCACTGACTGGTTTCGCTAGACGTTCGCGATCCACCCAAGTTTGCTGGTTTCGTTGCGCGTTCGTGCGTCAATCCGCGACGCGTTCCCGGGTGTTCCGCTCACTGCTCATTGTCCTACGTCACCTTTTGACGTATAACGTCCGAAGGATCCACTGACATCCGCACTCATTACACTGAGTGCGTTTTTTTTTTTTTTTTTTTTTTTTTTTTTACCGGCCTTCACTCGATCCTTTCTTACTTAACTCCCTGGGCACGACGGTGCGACCCTTGGGCACGACGGTACGACCCCTGAGCACAACGGTACGAGCCTGTAGCACGACGATACGACTCTTCAGCACGACGGTACGACTCAAACACGATGGTACGACCCTAGAGCACAACGGCACTGCCAACGAGCAGGACGGAGCAGCGCCCTGGTATGATAACCTGATCTCTGACCACCAGAGATCAAAGGCCAAGCCAAAGAGATCAACAACCAAAGGACATGTCATCTCCTCCAGGTTTTAATCAATCGTTTCTCCACGAAGTCATGAAACAGTTCTTATACCAATATGAAATATCTTCAATATAACACTTCCTCGAAGACGATCGAAACCCCTTCCTCATGAGGTTCTGGGAAGAGAGAGAGAGAGAGAGAGAGAGAGAGAGAGAGAGAGAGAGAGAGAGAGAGAGAGAGAGAGAGAGAGAGAGAGTAACGTTAATAATGAATCAGTTCTGGTGAAACACTGCCATTTTGATATTCCAGTCGCAGGCTGACGTCTTTCTATTTGTTTTTTTGTTGTTTTTCCTAAGAAGTTCTCGCAGGAGACATATATATAACCTGTCCACCTCAATTTCCCGTGATCTCTTTCCTCTTTTCCAGATGTTCCAATATGACCAACCGAGGATGTTACTCCGTAAAGTGATTCTTATAATGGAAGAGGACATCTCTCTCTCTCTCTCTCTCTCTCTCTCTCTCTCTCTCTCTCTCTCTCTCTCTCTCTCTCTCTCTTGTATTCAGTAAAATCTATCAATGTAATGTACGGGGAATAGCCGAATATAACTGTCTTTATGCATATATATATATATATATATATATATATATATATATATATATATATATATATATATATATATATATATATATATATGCGAAGCTAAACTTCAGGAGGTAAGTAAGCTGAGGGAAAGCTACATAAAGCTGGCGTGGCATGAGAGTGTAGGAGGCTACGCTAGAGGCCACGCACTGAGCGCCTGGCTGGGGAGGGAGCAGGGGGGGGGGGGTCCTCTCCCAAGCTCAAGCATAAAAGAAAAGGAAAAAAAAAAGGATTTGTTTACCCAAGACGAGGGAGAGATCCTGATAACTGAAGGTTCAATTATCTCTTTATTTACCCTGTTCATTACCCCGGCGCAGGAGGGGGAGGGGAGGGGAGGTGATGTGGGTGGGAGGGAGCTGTTGGAGAGGAGGGGAGTGTGGGGAGGATACACCGGGGAGCACAGAGAGGGAGGGAGAGAGAGAGAGAGAGAGAATGGGACACACACACACACACACACATATATATATATATATATATATATATATATATATATATATATATATATATATATATATATATATGCTATACATGACCTCTGACCTCCTGCCCTCCCCTGCACACGGCTCCAAAAATCAACTTGACGTCAATAAATGAAGCTTGAGTAAGGAGGCGTTTCACCCTAGCCTCTCTGTGTGATTCCCGACCATGATGTACTCCGCTTCTGCGTTCTCTCTCTCTCTCTCTCTCTCTCTCTCTCTCTCTCTCTCTCTCTCTCTCTCTCTCTCTCTCTCTCTCTCCCATAAAACTGAATAATGCAGAGAGGTTGGTCCCGCTCTCCACCCACCACCACCACGTACAGACAGATGAGAGAGAGAGAGAGAGAGAGAGAGAGAGAGAGAGAGAGAGAGAGAGAGAGAGAGAGAGAATCACATTGGTTGCATCGCGAGCTTAAAAGTCGCATCTGGCTGGGCTGCAATCACTAAGATGACAGTTTTAGTCATGAAGAACTTCACACCCAAGAGGTGTCCACATTGCTCTGCTACTGAAAGCAGTGCAGCAATGGAGTACACAGAAGAAGCCTTGGGTAACACCAAGACTCTTTGAAAAAAGATCGTGGCATTTATATCTAACCCACACACACACACACACACACACATGTATGTATATATATATATATATATATATATATATATATATATATATATATATATATATATATATATATATATTAGGTACAATGGATAAGAGGCAGGGGTGCCGCGGTGTGAAACCCTGCAGGTATACATACACGTTCAGGTAAGCAGCATGTGGGCAACGGAAGCAATTAACTCTTCGTAACTCAGTAAAAAGCTACCACCCACCATGAGGCAGCGATACAGACATGACGAAGCAACGAAGCAGTTAACTGAAGCATCCAAGCAGAGAGAGAGAGAGATATGTATATTCCTGTAATGATGATTCAAGTGACATAATATTCATACAATTCAATAACTCTGATGAAAAACATGGGCGTCCCTTATCGTTGTGTCTTGGTATAATAATAATAATAATAATAATAATAATAATAATAATAATAATAATAACGTAAGTTCTTCAGTACGCAGTGAAGCAGCTTCGCTAGGCATCGAGATACGACGAAGGTTCGATGAAATTCCACCTAGATTACTGAAGAATTGACTCCCCCCCGGGCAAGACGAGGCAGGCCCAGTGTGATGAAACATGCCGGGTTCGGTGAGGGAATGCAATAGATCAACGAAGCAATGAAACAATTCCTCCAATCCACACACGCACACACATACACGGAGTGGCGTGAAATACCACCACTGGGGGTTCGAGACGGCGTCCCGAATCAATGATACACTTCATTAAAGCAACGTGACAGCTCATCGAAGCTGTAAGACAAATCACCGAATCTCTCGAGGCAATTCAAGAAAGCAACGAAATTATACACTGAACCGCCCGAGGCAATCGAAGCAGCCAGCCATTCCGTCGAGAACCGCGGCAGAACTCACCGAAACAACGGAATAGTCGAACGAAGCAATTAAATGGTTCGCAGAAGCACCGAGACAGTATGTCTATTAAGGGAACACTTCACCGTCGTATCGAAACAGTCGAACAAGGAGACGCAGACGTCACTCACTCACTCACTCGTCGCGCGCGAGACAATTCCCGAAAACTAACAAACACTGAAGCGAGACAACGAGACCAGTCATTCGAAACAGGAGAACTAGGCGACCGAATCACCTAAACAACAGTTTCTAATTCCCGCTAACGAGGCACGCCTGTTAGGGAACTCTCTCTCTCTCTCTCTCTCTCTCTCTCTCTCTCTCTCTCTCTCTCTCTCTCTCTCTCTCTCTCTCTCTCTGGCCGGGAACATCTAGTCCTTCCACACAATGAAGGCTGGAGGGAAGGGACAGAAGGATGGAAAAGCAGGTGGCAGGACGTGTGCGACCGGGGCTCGAACATGGGACCCTCCAAAGCAGCGTCGAAGACGAGGGCCACGGGATGGTACGTTATGGGTCAGCACACACACACACACACACACACACACACACACACGAGCTACACTTAAAATAATGTGGATGATTGAAATGAAACGATAGAAATTGATAAAAGATAAAAAAAAAAAAAAGATAAAAGAATTCATAATGAGCCATCAGGAATTCCCAAGAGTTTTAACAAATCCTTCATTCCTTACCACAACCATACATCCATAACACCAAGTTTGGTGTTGAACTTAAAGACGTAAAGAAATCCTACTCCAATCACAAGGACCGCCCAGCGCTCAGGACACAGCATGATACCGCAAACATAAGAAAGACAATAAATTCAAAGAATAATTTTACTGACAAACATCAATAATGAACAAAATAAAGGAAAAAAAGAGGTATTTTCAGGAGCAAAAGGACGTTAACAGATTCTCAAGAATTACATGATGGATTTAAAACCATTAAACCTAACCATAACCAGTGGTACAGTAATTAGGCACACCGATACAAAACTCAACACTGGGTCAAGAACTCTTCCAGAACCTAACCTAACTAACCACTGAAGTGAATCATACACTCCTCCTCTCCACACTCTCAAAGAACTTAGAAAAAAAATCCAAGATTAAAATACTCAATAATGCATAACATACCCTCTGGTTCCCCAACCTTAAAAAACGCATCGAGAGTTTCCTAAACTCAAGGTTACTCACAAAGTGGGTAAAATAAACGCCGATTTAAATACTCACAAAGAGGCTTTTATGACTCGTAAAACCGGAACACTCCCAAGGCAACACAAAGATGGTTTCAAGTACTCAAAAACGCTTCCAAAGCTCCAAACATTAGAACGCTCAAAACAGGATCAGAACACACGGTTTCAAAATCCTGAGCGATGCCCCGGAGTCTTACAAATTTTGAGTACTCAGAAGGGCAAAACATATATGCTTTCAAATTAACGTTTCAAAACAGAGATGAAAATCGAAGTACTTAAGCAGAGCGGAGGAAATATGCAACAGAAGACGCCTGCAGGACAGTGTGTGGATACAGTAACATTCATCTTTGGGTAGATAGATCTAAGAACGTCTACTGATACTGTGGGGTGAACCCTGTGGCTGTGGGGGTGAACAATGAGGCTGTGGGGTGAACAATGAGGCTGTGGGGTGAGTGGGGTGAACAATGAGGCTGTGTGGGAGGAGGAGGAAGGCTAGGGTCTGCTGGTGTTCATCTTTCGCCCAGTCTCCTGGCCTACCTTTTCTTACATTTAACCTTTACTTACATTTCCCCAGCGTCTTCCGTGATTCCCCATCCTTCCCCAGCTTCATCATGTCATCCTAATGGTAATAATTTCATCATTTTTGCCAGAATGATTCGCCCTCCTCCCGAGACCATCGAGGACATCCTCGCGAGGCTTATTTGGGACGAGACCCCAGGGTCAGGGAACCCCCGTCCTGCCCCTCACACACCTCACCTCTTCCCTTCTGTCTATCCACATTCCATGTCCTACTTTCTACATCTTTTCCCGCCCTTCCTCTTTCCCATCCTCCCCACCTCCTCTAAACCCTTTCCGTCTCATTCTCCGTTATCTTTCCATGTTCATATATCTTCTCCTTTTCCTCCTTCTACGTACCTTCATCACACCACTCCTCCTCTTCTTCTTCTTCTCCTCCCCTCTTCCTCCTCCACTTTTTGCTGCCATCCCCTCTCTCTACCCAACTTCTGAAAAACCACTCCTTCCCTGCCTCCTTCCCTCCCTGCCTCCCCGCGTTAGCTGCAGGGTATACAGGCCAGCACTAACAACCTGCAATGATCCATGGAAAACCCTTTTCAAATCTTGTTACAAACTTCCCCGGGGGAAAAACCCCCCAATCGGTCCCCCGGGACAACCCCAATTGGCTCCCCGGGTAAAACCCCCCGACTCGGCCCCCCGGTACACCCCCCCAACTCTGGCTCCCCGGGTACACACCCCACACTCTGGCTCCCCCGGGTACACAACCCCAGACTCTGGCTCCCCGGACACACCCCAGACTCTGGCTCCCCCGGGTACACACCCCAGACTCTGGCTCCCCCGGGTACACACCCCAGACTCTGGCTCCCCCGGGTACACACCCCAGACTCTGGCTCCCCCGGGTACACACCCCAGACTCTGGCTCCCCCGGGTACACACCCCAGACTCTGGCTCCCCCGGGTACACACCCCAGACTCTGGCTCCCCCGGGTACACACCCCAGACTCTGGCTCCCCCGGGTACACACCCCAGACTCTGGCTCCCCCGGGTACACACCCCAACTCTGGCTCCCCCGGGTACACACCCCAGACTCTGGCTCCCCGGGTACACACCCCAGACTCCCCAGACTCTGGCTCCCCCGGGTACACACCCCACACTCTGGCTCCCCGGTACACACCCCAGACTCTGGCTCCCCCGGGTACACACCCCAGACTCTGGCTCCCCAGGTACACACCCCAGACTCTGGCTCCCCCGGTACACTCCCCAGACTCTGGCTCCCCGGGTTGAAGACCACCTACAACCTCCATGAGATCATCACTCACTATCTCCCCAACATTTCCTGACAACCTCCAACATTTACCCAGCATCTCCAACATTCTCCTGAACTTCTCCAACATCCCCTCCGGTAGTGTGTAAAATGTCGATACTCGTGATTAAAAAAATGAAATAATAAAAAAAAAGGAGACGAGCCAAGTTAATAGAAAGAGATCAAAGCAAAAGGGTAAATATTGCTCTGACAGCTGGTATATATAACCAGCAGACGAGGAGATGGAAGGAGGAGGAGGAAGAAGAGGAGGAGGAGGGATGGAAGAGGAGGAAGAAGAAGAAGAGAGTAAGGAGAAGGCGATGAAAGAGATAAAATGAAGGAGAATCGGGAATAAGAGAAGGGACCTGACCAATGACAGAAGGAATAAATAACTCGTACACGAACGACAGAAAGCAGTCTACCCACAAACCACTTAAAGAAGATAAAATGACGTATACCGAAGCCAGAGACAACGAACAGAAAACGTGATATTAACTGAAGGAAAATACGAGACACTTACCCACAAAATTGTCTCAAGACAAAACCCACGGCGAGCGCGCAGATGAGAGAGAGAGAGAGAGAGAGAGGTGTGTGGAGAGTCCTCTCCAATTCGGGCGACCGATCACCGTAAGCCTGGCTCCTGCCTGACCAGCATATGAATCCAGCACAACTGGATTACAACCGCTTACTTGCCACGTCGCCAACCCCAGTCTGCTGGGAGGGGAGAAACCCTGCCCTAGGAGGAGGCTAGGAGGAGAGGCTAGGCTAGGAGGCTAGGCTAGGCTAGGAGGAGAGGCTAGGCTAGGCTGGGAGAAGGAACGGCTAAGGGGGCAACAGCCCCGGAATCGGCAGCAAGACCACCTACCCCATGAGGATGGATCAGAATTCATGGAGGAACACACACACGCCACGCCACGCCACGCCACGCCACGCCACGCCACGCCAGGCCACGCCACGCCAGGCCACGCCAGGCCACGCCACCAGTCCTGCAGGACGCCAGCGTGGTCCTCATGATGAAGAGGTTTGCCCTAGATGTTGGTGGTGGTGGAGGAGGTGCTGAGCCCAGGCTGGAACTCCCTCCCCTTCCTCCCTCCCTCCCTTTGAGCACGCCGGGGGCACGACCCTCCCGGGGAGAGAGAGAGAGAGAGAGAGAGAGAGAGAGAGAGAGAGAGAGAGAGAGAGAGAGAGAGATGGAGAGATAGATAGACAGATAACAGATAGACCCAAAAAGTGTGTGTCTTATTATTCATTTGTAGTGTACGGGGAGGGGGTGCCCACATTCGTGGCCCCCAGAGGGTCAGGTCAAAGGTCACGTCATCATACCCCAAGGGTGGCGTCATTATGCTCAAGGGGTTAACGATTCATGACCTAACCCACGAATTGATCATGTCTGTATAACTAGGACACGAGTGGATGAGGGTAGCAACACTGTGATTCTTCATAGAAACAAAAATATATTACAAATATCTTCAATGAACAGGATTCGTTATGTAAAGTTCAATTCAAACTTAAATACACCCGCTGTACGTATGTCTTTATAACCACAAGTATGTTTTGTAAGGCATGTGTGACTTGATGTGTACATGTGTGGATGTGTACATATGTGCGGCTATACGTATGTGTGGATGTGTACATATGTGCGGGTGTACGTATGTGAGGATGTGTACATATGTGCGGGTGTACGTATGTGTGGATGTGTACATATGTGCGGGTGTACGTATGTGTGGATGTGTACATATGTGCGGATGTGTATGTAAATTATCCATGTGTGATTCTGGGATGTTTTCTAAAAAAAAAATATATACGGGGCAGGGAATCAAACGGTGTCATTACGGACCGTGTTTACCCGAATTTTTTTCATTAGGAAAAACAAAACTAAACGACAATCAACACTGCATTAAGGATGAGTTATTATGTACAAACACACACACACACACACACATACATACATATCTACACACACCGGTGATAACGAAGGTGAAGTAGATATATATATATAATAAATATTTATGTTGTGGATAAGAACTAGTTCAAGTGAAAGACACGAAGAAATAAATAACAATGGCAACGTTTCCCTTAATTACAGGTAAAATCATGCACTATTAAGTCATGCCCCAAACTCTTCCATGCTAACGAAAACATACTGTCCACCTCTCGCAACCTGTACATCCTCAGGGAGTTTTGATTTTGCCTTAAGCAGTTTACGCTAAAACCATCAACCAAACTTGGAAAACTCGTTTTGGCGAAAATACGCGGCACCGTAAAATCAAACTACTTTTTACCTAAATGAATTTCAAACTTGCTTAATCTTATTCTGGCTTTTCCCCACAGGATGAAGGCACAGTCGAGCCAGATTTTCAGGCCAGAGGGCCTGGTGGACCAGGGTTTACTTTCTCATACACAATAGGGTTCAGGTATGACCAAAAATTGGGTTTAATTTGTGAAAGACAGAGTCTTAGTTTTGACTGACGAATGTTTAGATATGAATAGACGATGATATTACTTTTCATTGATGAAGGTTTAGATTTTGAACGACGAGTTTTCAGTTTTGAAAGAAAGTAACTAGAATTCTAAAAGGCGATTCACGTCTTGGTCAGAGTGTCACCCAAAGGTCATATTGCCGTGCGCCAGGGTCGTGCACTGCCGTGCTCAAGGGTCGTACACTGCCGTGCGCAAGGGTCGTGCACTGCCGTGCTCAAGGGTCGTGCACTGCCGTGCGGAAGGGTCGTGCACTGCCGTGCGTAAGGGTCGTGCACTGCCGTGCGTAAGGGTCGTGCACTGCCGTGCTCAAGGGTCGTGCACTGCCGTGCTCAAGGGTCATGCACTGCCGTGCTCAAGGGTCATGCACTGCCGTGCTTAAGGGTCGTGCACAGCCGTGCTCAAGGGTCATCTATCATCGTGCTTAATGGCGTTCAGTACTTAAGAAAAACAAAGTTTTTCCTTCAAACTTCAAGTTCCAGTCTTGGACGTGTGAAATATCTGTTGTTTCTTCAAGTTTAAAATAAGTTTTAGTTGGTTCTCGTGTTGTTGTTGTTGTTGTTGTTGTAAGTTGTGAAATGCTTCCATCGTCCACAGAATTATTTTCAATTCGTTTTTGCTTTTGTGTCTTAAGATCCTAAATCCTGTTCATCTTGGTTCTTTATTCCATTTTTCTTATAACTTTCAGTTTATAATTGCTTTCTGAACTGAGCCTCTTGGCATAACTGTTTCCCTTCTTACATTATCTTTAATCATCATCATTTATATGTCTATCACTCATCACCTTCCCGTATATCAACATCCGGTGTGGAATATACTGGATAGTCATCAAATTCTCTTATTTATACGAAATTCAATCATTATCTCATTTTCTAATCCCCCAAACATCTCTATATTTTCTTCAATAAAAATCTTGGTGAATATATATATACATACATACATATATATATATATATATATATATATATATATATATATATATATATATATATATATATATATATATATATTATCCCTGGGGATAGGGGAGAAAGAATACTTCCCACGTATTCCCTGCGTGTCGTAGAAGGCGACTAAAAAGGGAGGGAGCGGGGGGCTGGAAATCCTCCCCTCTCAATTTTTTTTAATTTTCCAAAAGAAGGAACAGAGAAGGGGGCCAGATGAGGATATTCCCTCAGTGGCCCAGTTCTCTGTTCTTAACGCTACCTCGCTAACGCGGGAAATGGCGAATAGTTTAAAGAAAAAAAAAAAAAAAAAAAAAAAAAAAAAAATATATATATATATATATATATATATATATATATATATATATATATATATATATATATATATATATATATATATATATATATATAATGATGTAGACTTCTACTTCAGTCATCTTGAATGTGATTCACAGCAGGTTTGCAACACTAACAGTTCCCTAAGTATTATTTTACAATCCTCTTACTTAAGGGGATGTATGCAAATGAGTTCCATTTGCATCATTTCAGCTAAGAATTCCTTGGCGACCAAGGTCTTCCCGCCTCATAACTTGTTTCCGTAGAGGGATTCATAACAGGAGAGCTTGGTAGTGCGATGTGCAGCGTACTGCTCCAGCGTGTCTCTGGGTCACACAACACTGTCGCAGTACATCAACTGTATTATCGTATGTACGATGTCGTCTATCTTATGTTATCGTGCATCATATCTATGTTATCACTACCATTATCATGATCCATATTATCACACTATCACTATTATCATCATAATTATCATCATCAATGCTTACTATTACGATAATATTATGATTATCATTATAACTATCATCACACACACACACACACACACACACACACACATATACAAACACACACACATACACACACAAGAGCCTCACCCCCAACATGTTTTCACCACACACCCACATACAGCAACAGAAAATGGACCCCTCCTTTCCCCGGAGCGGGCGAGGGAGTGAGCGAGGGAGTGAGCGAGCGAGTGAGCCAGTCGAGCTAGCTTTAATATTCATGAGAGGCAGTGAAGATAAGGCTGCTTACCAGTGTGGATCCTGCAGTCTCTTCCACGTGCACACTCCACCCTTACCTGAAACTAAAAAGGAAAACGTGGTGTAATGCCACATGATAACAAACATAAGGACGAACAATGTAAGTTTACATGTTGATAATAATAATAAAATTATAAGAGCATTAAGCAAGATATGATGACACTGACGAGACCAATTGAAAAAAGTAATTCACATGACATAAATAATAGAAAAAGGAAAAAGGTAATGTAAAATATATAATAATATTGAAAAAGTGATGCAAATTTTATGGAATAATATATAAAAAATGAAAAAAAATCGTGTAATTTGACAAGAAAATCATGCTAAAGAAAAAACAATAATTTCAAAACTACAGAGGCGATAACGTAAAGAAAATAACATTCAAATAACCGTAGATTTAAATTACCTTAGAGAAGACATTGAATGAAAACTAGCAAGACTTTCACGTACAAACAAGAATTTAAATCAAGTGTAAACATGACATAAGTATATAGTATCGTAAAAAATCAATAATAAGAATACTATCTAAAGCTATAATGGTAATACTGGGAAAGACTGACAGAAATCAAGAGGTAGATTAATATGAATCACTCCCCACCAGAAAGAAAATATAGGCAGATAAATCTTTGATATATGCAAAATGACGATGAAGAATATTTACACTGAAATATCCAAAAACATAACGTGTTATTCAAGGGTCGTACCATCGTGCTCAAGGGTCGTACCGTCGTGCTCAAGGGTCATACCGTCGTGCTCAATGGTCGTACCATCGTGCTCAAGGGTCTTACCATCGCGCTCAAGGGTCATACCATCGTACTCAATGGTCGTACCGTCGTGCTCAATGGTCGTACCGTCGTGCTCAAGGGTCGTACCGTCGTGTACCGTGGGTTAACCATAAAATGAAGTGATCTCATGTGTGACACAGACTCGAAGAAATATCGGGAACATAACACAAATAACTTGACATTACTCAAACACAGCCACTCCAAGTCACGCTCATCTACCAACACCTTGAACCAACTAACATATATATATATATATATATATATATATATATATATATATATATATATATATATATATATATATATATATATATATATATCCCCATCTACAACGATCTCTTGCCCCCTCTTACGAACCATTCCTCTTCCTCTTCATTTCTCTTATTCCATCTTCACCTTTCTCTTCCCCCCCGCCCGTCCCCACCCCCCCCTCTTCCCCCAGACGTACACAAGGGCATAACCCTACATCACTCCAGTCAACATAATGACAACCCCCGCCCTTACATGGGACGCTGGCCTTATAAAGCGTTGGCCTCACCCTTGCCCTTACAATTCTTCCCGATGTGTTAATAGACCAATAAATATTAAGTAACCCCCCCCCCCCCCGCCAGGCCCTGTCAATAACGCCCTTGTTTACATAAAATTAAACCAAGATGGCCTCTCCAATGCATAATTTACCCAAGATTTCAGATCCAGATCTGACCCTTATCTCCCGGTGAGATAAGGGAGGGTTTTGCCCTTCCCCGGTACGTGGGTGGGGGTTACGACCTGGAGAGAGAGAGAGAGAGAGAGAGAGAGAGAGAGAGAGAGAGAGAGAGAGAGAGAGAGAGAGAGAGAAATGCTACTGTCGATGGTACTGGAAGGGAGAGAGGGAGGGAGACAACGGGATGGAAATCGTGGCAAGGGTAGAGGCAGACCATATGAGAAAGAATATACGGAGAAAAGAATATGGGAGAGGAGGAATGGATGAGAGAAGAAAGAGAAACAGATGGAACGGGAGGGAGAACATGTACTCAGAGACGGATGGAGTGGGAGGGATAATCGAGATGGAGAAGGGGATTAATACACGCATACAACTGTAATGAAGGAGGGAGGAGGGGCGGAAGAAGAGGGATGAAAGTTTTCTGTTCCATCGTTACAAGCACAGTTTCCGTTCCATCATTACAAGCACAGTTTCTGTTCCTTCTTCTTGTACACTGGGTCGCATACCAGCCTCTCCCTCAACTCTCCAGCACGTAATACACCCCAGATAATCATTTCAGATGTTTAATGTCACCTTCCCTTACCTTCTCATATTACCCTTCCACCTCTCTCTCTCTCTCTCTCTCTCTCTCTCTCTCTCTCTCTCTCTCTCTCTCTCTCTCTCTCTCTCTCCTTCACTGCTTCTATTCCGACCTCACACTCCTTCACATCCACTCCATGACCAAATGCGCTATTCTCCCCCTACCCCCTCCTACTATCCTTCCCACTACCCCTCCTACTATCCACAATCTTGACCATCCTTACTTCCATCCCTTCTTTCTCCCCTTCCATCCCCCTGTCCCTCGACCAACTTACTGGACCCTGCCTGTGTGGCGTCCAGTGTGCAGGCAGGCCGCCCCTCGTTCTCTCTAAGCTGACCATCCGGCCAAGAATATGTGTTTAGAGATCCCAACTCCCACGGGCAAACCCCTCCAACACCATCACTTCACACCATCAAAAGGCCAGCCACCAGCCTGCCCCTCCCTCCCTCCCTCCCTCTCCCTCCTCCTTCCTTCCACCTCTACTCATAATGGATGATAATGAAAATTAGATTCAGGTGGTGTTCAAACATTGCGTTCATGATCTTGTTAGTTCGTGGAGCTTATATATATATATATATATATATATATATATATATATATATATATATATATATATATATATATATATATATACACACACACACACACACATCGAGTTTGTTATCAATCAGAGAGTAAAATGTAGTTAAAATATGATACAAAGAATCATAGTGACAGTGAATACCACAATTAAAACCCAAACTGCCGCCCACACCCGGGGATCGAACCGATGACCTCCTGTTGCCGGGAGCGAAGCAGCGGGCCTGACCACCACTCCACGTGTAATTAATACCACTACAATGCTTCATAAAACACAGAGTCAAAGAGAGCGAATTAATTACCTACCACTGACGGCCATGTCGATATCTTTGTGAATACAATTTTAATAAAATATGAATAATCATTACTGAGAATCATTCATATATTTCCATCTTTTTTTTTCTCTTTTTCCACGAAAGGTCAAGCAGGTCAGTGATGACATCGTTAGTGAGGTCGCTAACACGCCTGTCAACACCAGAATGTACAAGGTCAGGTGTATGCGTGTGTGTGTGTGTGTGTGTGTGTGTGTGTGTGTGTGTGTGTGTGTGTGTGTGTGTGTGTGTGTGTGTGTAAGGTGTGCTGTCACTTGGTTATAATCCATCATAACACTTGCCTCTCAACCTTGTCATCCTCCACATATGACTCCACAATCTACTGATGCTACACCTTTATCAATACAGCTCCCAGGCACAGGGCGGATCCACTTCCCTCTACTGTAGACGTAGCAAGAAAAATATGTCTCATACAGACCCCAGCACCCCAGCTACTGCTCAGAAACAAGGCCAACTTAACATGGACTCCACCTTCAACGTATCCAAATCAACATTCTCCTACCAACTAAAGTTTCGCCTGCGAAGAGAACACATATTGTGGAACTTTCCTCATATGATTCAACTGGAGTTTCCAAGTCAGAGAGAGTCACCCTCGTCATTCACATCGTAGGTTCGAAGTCTCGTGGTCTCGTGTTCACAACCGCCTATATTTTCTACATTCAACATTACGAACACAGAGGAATCACGCTTCATTCTGCCAGTTTTCCTTCTCATCCTAACTACCATTCCATCGTAGGTGAGGTCGAGTTCATCCATCCAAGGATGTTCATATTCACAGGAGAAAGTTATAAACCTTGCAATTTACTATATCAACCTGAGGGTAATTACCTGAGGGTAATTACCTGAGGGTAATTAACGGGAGGGTAATGCAAGACTGACCCCCAACTTTATACAACCCTCCCACATGACCCCCCTACAGTTATGTGACCCTTAATCCCCTATGTGACCTTTACCCTTTATGTGATCGTAACCCTTTATGTGATCGTAACCCTTCATGTGATCGTAACCCTTCATGTGATCGTAACCCTTTACGTGATCGTAACCCTTTAAGTGATCGTAACCCTTCATGTGATCGTAACCCTTCATGTGATCGTAACCCTTCATGTGATCGTAACCCTTCATGTGATCGTAACCCTTTATGTGATCGTAACCCTTTACGTGATCGTAACCCTTTATGTGATTTCAAACCTTTATGCAACCCTGTCACACTATGAGATGATCCTAACCCCTTTATGTGACCCTTTGAGCGACCCTAACCTTTTAAACGACCCTAATCCTTTAAACGACCCCGACCCTTTATGTGACCCTAACCTTTCTGGACTGACTGCCATCCCCGGGATTCCAACTTGTGACGTGAACTTTAAAGTAACGCCCACAGCTGTGACCTTAACTTCTTTCGTAACTTTCCAACCTTTGTGTCAATATCCCAAGACACTCTCATCGTTGACTTTAAACGAATCCTGAGCACGACGGTACGACCCCTTGAGCACGACAGTACGACCCCTTCAGCACGACGGTACGACCCCTTGAGCACGACAGTACGACCCCTTGAGCACGACAGTACGACCCCTTGAGCACGACGGTACGACCTTGCCTATATATTGGTATGGCCTTAATTACGACTCAGGCCAAAAGTCAGGTGGCGTGCCGTCGCGTTCAAGGGTCGTAACGTCGTGCTCAAGGGTCGTACCGTCGTGCTTAAGGGGTCAATCGTGACCAGTCTTTGTGACGTCCACCCAAGACCTTGTGTTGTGTTACCCCCATGCGTGACCTAACCTCCTGGACTTCCACCCCCCCCCCCACCCTGTCCTTAGCCATGACCTCCAGCTGTGACCCCTGATCCATGACCCCACCCCAGCCATGACCTCCTGACCTGTCTGCACCCCTCGGCAATCCTGCTGCTGCTGCTCAAAGCCTCTCTCAACATTTTATTATTCATAAGTTCTGGAAAATGCGAGGAATTTTTCATCTCATATGCTACTCTCTCTCTCTCTCTCTCTCTCTCTCTCTCTCTCTCTCTCTCTCTCTCTCTCTCTCTCTCTCTACGTACCACCGAGTTTCGCCCATGTTCCATTTTCCTTCGACCTCAGTCAACATACTTGGTCCTCCACAAGACCACAATGAACGTCTCCCATATATAAATATTCCCACCACCTTCACACAACTCCGTTTCCCCTCCCGACACACCAGCTTCGGGAGCGAAAAACGACTCTAGGGAGGATAAACACACAGTCTAGCGGGGGGGGTGTCCACAACAAGGGGGTGGGGTGTGGGTGACTGTGCATCTCATTACCCCGAAGGGAAACAACGACTCACAACCCACACTCACAACCACCTATGAGGTCATCGGAGTGTGGCAGGAACACACACTACGTGCTCCAGGTACTTCAAAGGGGCTTCAGCACCCCCCCACCCTCCCTCCCCCATGTCACGAACCCTGGAACGCACAGTCCACATTCCAAGAACCGCCACTGTACAACCACAGTGGAGCACAAGTCCTCCAACCATGACTCACACACACACACACACACACACACACACACACTGTACTACCATCCCACACGAACCTTCCCCTCACATGACCTCCAAAAAAAAGGGGGATAATTATAGCCTCCAAGCGCCTCCCAGAGACAGACAGACGGACCCAGGAGAGAGAGAGAGAGAGAGAGAGAGAGAGAGAGACTGGGTACGGGGTCCAGGCAGTACTAGTACAAGCATAAATAATAATAATAATAATAATAATAATAATAATAATAATAAGACTGCAGAATACAGAGCAAGTGTATATGTAGACAAGGGCATGGGAGGTATGGCCCTGAAGATATTACAGCTTATATCTAAGCTTAAGCTTGAAGCTGAAGCTAATCTCACTGCATCATCATTCTTGAAGCCTTATAGTAGTGAAGAGGCCTCTCTCTCTCTCTCTCTCTCTCTCTCTCTCTCTCTCTCTCTCTCTCTCTCTCTCTCTCTCTCTCTCCCTGGAAGCCTGGCTGGAGTGAGGAGGCTTCTCTACCTACACCCTCACCCTAGTACACCCTCACCCTAGTACACCCTCACACTGGTACACCCTCACTGGTACACCCTCACACTGGTATACTCTTGCTACAAAGAAATCCACAATACACAGTAAACTCAGCCCAATTTATTCCACGAAGCCGTGAGATTTATTCCTTAGCTTACTCCACGCTGTTCAGGGGAAAATTTATTCGTTGTTTAATTCGGTAAGATTTGGGTAATTCCTTCACGATTTTACAGAACAAGATTGGGTAATTTTTCCTTCAGTTTATTCCGCCAGGTTTGTGTATATAACCGAGCAGTTTTACCATAAAACTCTGGATGTTTTCTTCATTCATTCAGAAGGTTCAAAGACATCCTCAGCTTAACTGGATGGGACTGATTTATTGAAAGAAATTCCTCCAGAAAACAAAGACAAAACTTAGTTCGTAATAAGGGAAAAAAAAAAAATATATATATATATATATATATATATATATATATATATATATATATATATATATATATATATATATACACAAATGATAACAATCCCTTCCATCATTTGTTCCTAAAGGTTAGAGTCGGTGATGTATATAATCCTCAGTTTTCTCCACATAACTGACCTGAAGTCGCTGAAAGACATTCAGAAGGTTTTCAGGGAATTGTGTATCTTCATCCTGATATACAGAACGTTTATCCATCTTTCTCCCTCGAGTGTAGTATGTTACAATCTCCCTCACCGTCATGCCTGGTGTCAGAGCCGTCCCCTGCCATCCTACCAAATGTACAGAGGAAGATTAACTGACCTCAATTGTGAGTTAACTTCATCCACTGAAGCTTTCCTGACCATCTTTGAGACTTCAGGCCACAATTTACTCCTTAATTCGTTCTTAAAATAGGAGGCAAAACCGCACATCCGGTTCTTCAGCGTTTTCCCAATGATAAAAGTTCGGAATGTATTTTTTCCTTCGAATGAAGTTGGAATATTGGAGTGAAATATGCATATATATGTTCGTGGTGAATCCACGATGGCAGATGTTAGATACAAAACAGTTCTATCCCACGAATTCACAACATACCAGATGAACAATACAACTCACGTTACTATCATGAACTACTTCCTTCTGTTTGGTCATCACAGCTCATAATCTACTCTCCATTTCCTTCTAGACCCATTCAACACGACGGTATGAAGTCTACCTCTCATGGCGTGACCTCTGACCTGACCCTCAAGGGGCGCATCATCACACTCATAAAGTGAGGTTAGGTTAGGGTAAGACATGCTAGGCTAGCTAGGCAAGGTCTGTTCAGGCGAGCATTTAGCTGAGCTCAGCTAATCCTAGGCTTGGTTAGCTTTAAGTACAGACATGTTTTACTCCGTTTACAAAACAGTGGTGTTTACAAATACACATATTACGAACAGCAGAACGCAAGGACTCGATCGGATTTCTATCCATCCGTCACCAGGAGGATCCTGGAACCCTTGACCAACCAGGTCACAGCCTGAGATTCGGGGGGGAAGAGTGGATAACCGCGCATCCATTTTCTATCCCTTCATCATCCCAGCCAAGATCATGAAGTTCAACCTAACCTGAGTCTTCACCTTCCTCGCATACACTCTTGGTTCTCCGACATGTTAACAAAATATGTTCTTATTTCCTATCACTGCGCGCTGCACTTTATTAAATAATATCACGCGCGAACTGTTCTTAATTTGATATTCATGCACACGCCAGCTTATCAGCTTATCATGCAGTATTTGCATAATTTACGTCGAACTTCGAGACCATGGCGGCGTCACCTAATTTGGCAATATTTGCATTTTTTCGTTCGATCTATATGCCTGACTCAATTTATTTCTTGAAAAAAAAAACTCACTATTAATTTTTCCCTTGACGGATTTGCACTGAGTAATAATACATAGTTTCAATTCATTTTCTCTCTTATACTTTTATTTCACAATGAAGGTCAAAAAAAAATCTTCTTTTTCATTACTTTCAACTTTTCAGTTGATTCTCACACATTTCAAATTTTCGTTGGCTAAATTGGTCCTGTCCATCAATGAATCTTTTTTTTCTTCCTCTTATATTCATATGATACATGCCTTACCTCACACACCACATACCTCCTGCCACACCACATGACTCACTGGGATTTGCTCTTCACATTCATCGTTCCTCATTCATTCTCCCACCAGCACGAACAACGGTCTGTTAGTGAGTTAGGAAGTACAAGTCTTGTGAACAGCTGGGGATCATTACGGTCCTCAAAAGGTCTGAGTAATAATAATCAACATCCGGAAAATATAAGCTCGTTCAGCTGTGACAGATCATTTTCAGGGGAAAACATTACATATATGTCCCAAGTTTGCTAAATCTACGTCCAAACTCGGAAAGAGCACAATACAGAATCCAGCCATATCTAAATATGCAATATATAATATCAAAACACCGAATATCAAACTATACCACAGCGGAAATACGTTACATTCATATATGCTATTTCTTCATAATCAAACCATGGATCTTACTTAAACCAGTTCTAACATATCAGGGAAACAATTTACCGACTCGACACATTGCAACACATACAACGCCATTTTCAAGTGGCACTTAAATAAAATGAGGTCGAATGCGCCTATTGGGAGTTTAGCCACAGGAAGACAAGCATTAAAACTCTCCAGTCATACGCTGACGGTGGATCTAACCCACTCCATGTTAACTACAATACTTGTTCTCTTTGCTTGTTTTTCATCTTTAACGGGACGAGTTCATTGTTGGGTCTGAGTGGTGGAATTAACCATTCACACATGCCTCTGTTCGACACGAGGAAACAAAATAAGTGTGAAATGTGGAACAACGGAGAACTTCCAGCTAAAAATACCCGAAATCATAATTCATGTATACAGGGAATCTGGTTCAGAAATACGAAGATCAGCAATACATTAATACAGGGAGACACAGCTCATGAATAGGACGACTCACTGAAATTAGAAAAAAAATATACAGAAATCTGGATAACGAGATACAATTATATATACAATATATAATATATATTAATATATATATATATATATATATATATATATATATATATATATATATATATATATATATATATATATAATGCCATGAATACACAGATAATGAAGCTGATATTAATGTGTCTAATCATAAGGACAACAAATATCAGACTGGAGGAATATAATGCAGATCTTACAATGCTTCTGATGTGATTATAAGGTTAAGGAAAATAGGTGAAAACCCAGGTAGGTCATCCTACCCAAGGGTCGTAGCCTGGTGCTCAAGGACTATTATATAAGGTCATCTTCAACCCTCGTGATTACCCTCCTCATTGAATTCGATTAATGAACGTCGACAATAATGAATTTCCAATCTTAGATCAGCAGCCATTTTTTTCCCAGAACTTCTTAGGAAGTAAGAGGATAGGAAAAAAAAAAAAAAAGAGTAACTGGGTTCGAAAAAGATATGAAATAAATCTGCTGAGATTATCCACAAATTTGCTCCAATCAGAGCGGAGAAAAAACTCACCAATGACGGCGAGAACCAATCAGAACTTTTCCCGCGCAAGGAGGTTTGTTTACGTGTGATGTCACATCCGGAAAGTAACATTGGAAGACGTCGCGTTTCGTACGTGTCTTGAAATAGTTTATGTCGGGGGGGAAAATTACCGTCATGCCTGACCTTACTTTGTCACGATGGTGCAGTGTATACAATGACTAATTATATGATAGAGTTAACGAAATAATCTCTACTTGAACTATGTACTAGATATTGAGACTTCTACACAAACTAAAATGATAGTCTGTTAAATAACCTTATTATATATATATATATATATATATATATATATATATATATATATATATATATATATATATATAATAGCCTCGACCGCTAAGGAGGCCCCTAACTCACGACCTTTATATGGTAACCTTCAGAAAGCAGGAAATGTTGTCCCACATCCTAAATTCTCCCGGGGGCATCCTGCCGCCCCTCACCCTCGCAGGGTTCGAGATTTAGTGTGGAGTTTTAAGGAGGGAGGAGCACCAAAGAAGGACATAACATAGGGCCCCCCACAAGACTAGTAGGTCTACTAGCCCTTCATATGAATAACTCAGCAGACGAATCGTGTCACAAAATCGAGCAGGTCAGAAATTTAAACTACACAAAACACCTGTTCAGAGGTGAACCTGACTACATTCTTAACTACATCTACGACGCCAATGATGTATTAGAAAAAGAAATGAGAGGAAACAATGTTAACTGAGAGCCATAAGCAAATTTATTCCATATAAAAACTCATTTTATGGTTGGATATTTTCTTGGTACAATTTCATACCCTGTCAGGTCTACATAATGTGGATATATATATATTCCACGCACGAGGGAAAAAAATATCTTATCTACATATTATAACCACAAATTTCTTTATTTGAAGTATTATTTCACAGGTCAATTTATCAATTGGCAAAAGCACGAAGGAACGACCCTTATGTGCGACGGTACGACCCTTCAGCACGACGGTACGACCCTTGAGCACGACGGTACGACCCTTGAGCACGACGGTACGACCCTTGAGCACGACGGTACGACCCCTGAGTATGATGGCACGACATCTGACTTCACCCTTAAGATCAGAGGCCAGGAACATCATATCCAAGGGCCGTACTCTCCTGCTGAAAGGTGGTACCGTCGTGTTCAAGGGTCGTACCGTCATGTTCAAGAGTCGTACCGTCGTGTTCAAGGGTCGTACCGTTATCCAGGAATTTACTCCTACTTTGCGTATGTGTGAGTCTATCCAACGTAAATTCACTCTGTGTCCAGTTTCCTCCATCTGTATGGATACTTGTATTAACAAAGACACGGGAGTGCATTCATTCATTCAATGTAATCCAATCTCTCGTTGTTGTCTTGAAGTTATGATTCATTCCAAGCACCATCGCATCACCGGAGAAAAGAAGTACAGTCTCGTAAATGAGACCTTGTTGCCACCACGCTGCCCACCTTACCCTGTTACCGTGCGGAGCGCAACCCCGAAGCGTACTTTAATCATCACACTAACTTATTTCAAGTTTATCAGCTGTGAGAGACCACTCCATTTCACATACGAACCATAATGTAATTCATGTACGAATCATAATGTAATTCATACACGAATCATAATGTAATTCATGTACGAATCATAATGTAATTCATGCACGAATCTTAATATGATTCACGCACGAATCTTAATGTAATTCATGCACGAATCTTAATATGATTCACGCACGAATCTTAATGTGATTCATGCACGAATCATAATGTAATACATGCACGAATCATAATGTAATTCATACACGAATCTTAATATGATTCACGCACGAATCTTAATGTAATTAATGCACGAATCATAATGTAATACATGCACGAATCAATGTAATTAATGCACGAATCTTAGTGAAATTTATGCACGAATCCTAATGTAATCCATGCACGAATCTTACTGTAATGAATGCACGAATGATAACGTCACACAATCATTTGAACCTTTCGTGTGTGCGAATCATTTCCGTGTGTGGGGTCTTCGATGGCCAACAAATCTATCAAAAGTAAATTCATGGAAAAGTTAAAAGGGATTCATTCATTCTTTCGCTTATCCGGATACCGGATCATAACCATTCCAATTAACCGTACATCCGATAATCAATAATCGCTTTTCTGGTTATGAAAAATATCTGGAGTGGGAATCAAGCTCTTCCTCTCACAAACATTAAAAAGAAAAAACTATTGACTGACCGAAAAAATTATATTATATATATATATATAATTTTTCCCCTTTCCTTTCCCCTTGAGATGGTTACGAGGGTTTAAGTAGTATCTATGCTATAGCGGTCACTATATAAAAATAAATATACATAATATTTACAAATTGACAATATATAATAATTCTATACTGACAAGAAACATGAGTGACATGAAATCCATGATCAGGTAACTCGGGAAACAAGAGGGAAAGCTTGAGAACACGATAGATCACACACATGATGAGTCAAACATCAATGAATTACATGAATGATGAGTGTACGTAGAGGTAGGCACGCACCCACGCACGCGACTCACTCATGACTCACTGGGAAACACCTGTGAGTCAAGGTCGCCTATGAGTAAGCATTGACGTACAGTTCATCCATCAATGGAGAGGTGAGTTCCCGGATCTGCCACGTGGTGCGGGACGGATGGATGCACGTGGTGAGTCGTACGTAGCCTACACGTGAGTCATGGGGAGGTGAGTGGTTACTCATATCACTCGGTCATCACACGTCCTCATCAACATCATTCATCGGGATTAGATGCTCAAGGTCACACAATCGTGCTCAAGGGTCGTACCGCCGTGCTCAAGGGTCGTACCGTCGTGCTCAAGGGTCGTACCGTCGTGCTCAAGGGTCGTGTAGTGATCAGGTGGTTAACACACACACACACACACACACACACGATTATTACTAATAATAAGACCATGAAGGAGACGATCACAACCACAACCACAACCAATACTCCAGGAAACGAAAATACAACTCCACCATCATCTACACTATGGTTCATGACGCTACAATCTTCATCATGCTCATGATGAAGGGGAGGGGAGCACTTGGGAAGGGGAGAGAGAGAGAGAGAGAGAGAGAGAGAGAGAGAGAGAGAGAGAGAGAGAGAGAGAGAGAGATTATAAGGTTTATGGTTCGAGGTATGAAGGACGTAAGCGCAGAGGACCAGAGGAGAGGGTGTTCGAGACGTGCCTCCTTCTTGCCCCCTCTTGAGGCTACACTTTATGACCGGGAATCGTATACACAAACGCCTGAAAATAGACCGAAGTGAATACAGTTTCGCCGATAACAAGTGACTTAAAGACCCAGGTGGCCACTCTCAGGTTAAGCCGGCAGGTCCCTGGTGAGGGTGACCTGCCACATGACCTGTGGAGGTCACCCGGGTGACCTACTGACCCTCAGGCCACTTAACGGTGACCTGTGACCTCTCGAGTGACCTACTGGGATTCCTCAGGATGACCAGTGAAATATACCGTCGTGGTCACTTAGGGTCATCTGTCGGGGGTCATCTGGTGTGACCTGTCAGCTGAACACACCGTGATGGTCACGTGGGGAAGATAATTACCTACCCACATAACCACTTACAAGCGGTCGTCACACACAAGAGGACGATGATCTTCCTGGCTGACCTGTGCTACACTGTTCTGACCCGACGACCTCAAACCTGTGTCCTACCGGAATGACCTCGCCAGAACCCGTCCGTGACGTGTGCTCTTCCTGGTCACATCCTACGAGTTCGAATCAGATTCATCTTTACATTGTGATCGAAACTTCTTTCGAACTTTTTATTTTCTGTTATGAACTGTCTTTTTTGAATCTATCTTTTTCTTGTTTATGACCAATCTTTTCGAACCCATCTATCTTTTTTCTTGTTATTCATTTTGATTCTGCGCGCTGTACATGTGTCCTTCTTTTCATATTTGCCCAGTATTCTGAAAAGCTTCCTTGCAACCTGTCTTGTTGTCTTGTTTCCCTTTTCGACTGGTATTTCACTGAAGCGAAACACAAAGGTTTCATTCCAGTGAAACGCTGTGCATTCATTCCAGGGAAACGATGGAGCTTCATTCCAGGGAAACACTGGGGTTTCATTCCAGGGAAACACTGGGGTTTCATTCCAGGGAAACACTGGGGTTTCATTCCAGGGAAACACTGGGGTTTCATTCCAGGGATACGTTGTTTTTTATTATATATACCATAGCACCTCTGGAGTTTCGTTCCAAGTAACCGCTGGTGTTTCATTTCAGGGGAACGCTGGGATGTTTCGTTCCCCCGCCTGTCATTCATTGATCTTCTCGCTAAGGTTTCTTTCTTGCCTCGGAGTCGCGCTCCAACCCACTGGGGAGCGCTCAGTCTTCTGTGTCTCATTCCCAATCTTTTCTTCCGTCCATTCCGCGTGATCTATCATATATATATATATATATATATATATATATATATATATATATATATATATATATATATATATATACACACACGTCTAGGCACAGCCATGATCCACGGAAAATTGCACATTCTCGTACTAACTCGTCTTACCTATCCCTCTAGTTTTGTTTTATTGACCTTAGTTTAAATTCCTGTTTTCATTCCTGTTTCTCCAGGTAGTGTGACATTTCCTCATCCCTCAATTCCTCCCTTCTCACCCACCATTACCTCACCACATTCCTCCTCTACCATGATCAACACATCACTATCGCTTCCTCCCTCACACCAACGTTCAACCTTCTCCCTCCACCTTCAACTTTAACCCCGTACCTATCCTCTTCTTCTCCCTGTCCGCCCGCTTCTCCGCCACCACTTCTTGCGCTCTTCTCTCTCTCTCTCTCTCTCTCTCTCTCTCTCTCTCTCTCTCTCTCTCTCTCTCTCTCTCTCTCTCTCTCTCTCTCCTCAGTCAATCCTCAGACGAGTTCCGAAAACTTGACATTTTGCTCCAGCCAGGTGAAGGGTTCAGGGAGGAGAGCTGCTACAAGCTCAGCTCCCACACACACACTGTCCACCTTAAGGGTCGTGCGTCGTGCAAAATGATCGTAGTCATGTTCAAGGGTCATACCGTCGTGTTCAAGGGTCTTACCGTCGTGCTCAGGGGTCGTACCGTCGTGTTCAAAGGTCGTGCCGTCGTGTTCAGTAACCAATACTGCTTAGAAAATGCAGTTTTTAAGTCTGAAATTCATTAACCTTAATTTCCAATTACGCGTAATATTTCGGAATGATCAATTTTGCTTAACATTTCTCTGATACTCCCCATTTTTGCATGTCTGATATAAATATCAATTTTTACCTATCTTTGTTTTGCTCTATCTATGACGTCAAATGTTTATTCGTACCTGTAAAAACACATAAGGAATGTCATCTGTTATGGCGTATGAGATTAGAATCTATAACATAATACATAAAAATCACATACCAACCAACGCAAATCACAAAGTTGGCACCCCACCCTCCCCCGCACTCACCACCTCTCTCTCCCGCAGAGACCTAACTCTCCCAGTCTTCGGGGACAGCCTTGGCAGGACAAACGACCCGATTGCCGAATTGCGTTCATTCCGCCTGCAATACCAGCGGTCGTAACGAGCACCATTCCCCACTCAAGCGTCAATCGCCTGTTATTCACACTGGGAACGCCATCACAGCAACACACACACACACGCCATATTCATTATCCCTCGCTCCGCAGGTCCAATTATAGACACTGTTGCATTCCCTCACTCCGGCCTCGGCTTTGTCTTCGTTGCACACACACACACACACACACACACACACACACACACACACAGACAACTACAACCTTTATGCCACGTCTACAATATACTACAACTGTGACATGGCCGTCCTTTTCCGCCCACAATGCAGGAGTAAACACCAATATACACAGTTGCGCTGTACTGGGCTAGAGGCTAAAGACAGAGCCAGGATCATTCCTGAAGGAACCCCCCAGAGTCTGGGGGGGTAAATGGTTACTCTTCGTCTGTTAAGCGTCGCTGTGAGAATAACACAAGTGACGGCAGGACACGAGGTCCCCCCCCCCCCCCAGGGGGGACCAATCCCACAAACCCTCCACAACCCATTTTCGTTTTTCTCTCTCCGTCTCTCTCTCTCTCCGTCTCTCTCTCTCTCTCTCTCTCTCTCTCTCTCTCTCTCTCTCTCTCCTCGCAATATAATCTTGGTGAAGGTTAATAATGTAATCCCGCGTCACGTAGTGTAGAATAAAGAACACTTTATCACACATGTGGGTGGGGAGGTGACCTTTAGAAAAATGTTATTCCATTTATTGATTACATAATTACCTAATAACTGACCGAACGTTAAGTGCGAGGTATGAGACACTACTGTACTTCCCTCAAAGAAAATGGGATATGATGGGCTACTACTACTACTAACCTCCCCCCCCCCAACATATACCACCCCCTCCCCATCCCTCCACAACCGCCACTACGTAACCTCATATCCCCCCCCACTCACCCCCAGCAAGAGGAGGGGTGGGGTGGGGGGGTATAAATCTTCACTTGTGTTCTACGTAAGGCTGACCATCGATTCCCCCCGTCAGGCACCGGTACTGCGAGTACTTTATCCCCCAGGGGAAGGAGAGGGGGAAGGGGGGGAAGGGGGGAAGGGAGAGTGGATGGAAGGAAGGAGAGTGGTGGGGCGTGGGGAGGATACGAGGATGGTGGTTGGTGGAGATGAGATGGAGAGAGAGAGAGAGAGAGAGAGAGAGAGAGAGAGAGAGAGAGAGAGAGAGAGAGAGAGAGAGAGAGAGAGAGGTTGGGGAGGTTTAAAGGACAGGGAAGGGGAGGTAAGTATGGACCGTGGAACAGGAATGGGAGGGGATGGGAGAACAGATGGGAAAGGCTGAACATGAAGCAAAGATGATGGGAAAGGCAGGATTTAGAAGAGATGAAAAGAGAGAAAAACAATTCCAATGGTAAAATAAAAATACACAGAAAATGGGGGGGGACTCCGACGCCGTGACGTCATGCACACACGATCCACCACTCCGTGACGTCATGCACTCACGATCCCCACTCCGTGACGTCATGCACTACAGGGAACCCTCCCTCCCTCCCCCGGTGCTGAAACCATTGTCATAACCTCTCCTGGACTCGTTGCCTGGGTTTGCAAACTCACACTTTTAATTTAACTTTTTCCACGCCAACTTCCCAGCCAGGCCAAAAGTTTGGAATATTCGGAAAAAAGTAACTTGGGCCTCATTTCGTCAAACTTTCAAACTATTTACCCAAAATTAGGGTCCATTGTCTTCATTAAGACAGAGTGAGAGTAAGTGCATTTCGCTCTCTACCTCGTCCTAATAACCAAGTCGAAATCGGGCCCCAGAGTACGGCCTAGGTGTTCATCCCACCCTACCCCCCGAAAGAGCTGGTCGATAAATGGGCACTTAGCTTAAGATTGTGTGTGTGTGTGTGTGTGTGTGTGTGTGTGTTATAACTTCCCGTAACACATGCATAGAAACAATCACACACAGACACACACACACACACACACACACACACACACACACACACACACACACACACAGCACGTCATGGAAGATATGTTACCAGTATTACAAGAGGAAGCATCCACTTATAACCAAATTATTACTTTCCATCATCATCATCATCATCATCATTACTCATGGGTTCGATCCCTCAAAGATCCTAACACAAGCCACCTCCGCCAACTAGGCAACACTCAACAGTGGTTCAGTGTTGCCTGATACACTCCACCATCCCAGACCCTCTCCTTCAACACAATCCCTTCCATACATCTTTCCTTGCCCACTACATCATTTCCACTCCTCCTCTTCCATCACGTCTTCTGTCATTCCTCTCCCATATATTCTCTCCCTCTCTTCATCCATCCCACACAGCTGCCTCCTACCCTGTTCCATCCTAGTACCTCTTCTACATCCCTCCTCCCTCCCTCATCACTCCCACTGTCACACAAACCTTAACCTAACCCATCCTGTGCCCCTTCCCTATCCTATCCTACCGTCACGCTCTTCTATCCCTCACGTATAACCGAACGGTAGGCCTGGGATCCTCCCTAACCCATCTGTATGACATCCGTCCCATCCTTCCCACGCAGCCAGCCAGCCCCGGGATCTGGAGGTGTCGTTGGGAGTGAAGAAATGCTCGTTATAATTCCCACAACCCGCTATATAAACTGCCGCTGACCCTAACGACCCGTGTGACATCCTTGCTGACAATCATAACATTACGTAACGATCTCCCCCCCCCCACCCCCTGCCCACCAGTGCCATCTGGCCAGCCTGGTCGTAAACACACACACACACACACACACACACACACACACACACACACACACACACACAAGAATTCGTTTTTCAGTTTTGGAAGGAGTTTATTAAGAGGTATTTTTTCTTGTTTATTCGTCTTTCCTAACGCCCCTTTTTCATACATCTTGCCCCAGTTTTTCTGTTTTCGGAGGGGTTCGAGATCCAGGTTCTGTTCATGTTTCTTAAGGATATACTTGGTGTTCTGCCTTCATAAGACTGTAGAGGCATTTAAAGATGTTTCTGTTCTTCTGAGACACTTTTTAGACGAGTTTCTTGTTCTTCTTTAAGGAAGTTCTGTGGACGTTCACATCATTATTTCATCACCGTTCCTCTACCATCAATAAACTTTCTAACATCACACGAACCTTCCATGAGCCTGCGTGTTTCTGTGGCGACAGAGTGAGGGATTTTCTATGGATATTTCAGGGTATTTCTGTTCACAAGTGGCTGTATCTATACTTGGTTTTGCAGTCTCTCTATAACAGGAGTAACTCCTGTGGAAATTTTTTAAGAAATATTCAACTCTGAAAATCAGTATCTATACAAGAGTTAGGGGTGAGGTGTGTCTCCCATTCTCTGTAACCAGCCCCCCCCCCCCCCCCCCCCGGTTTGTGAGAAGCATTGCACCCCCTCAATCTTCCTCGGTCTTCATAATGCGTCTATCTTTTTTCTTTCAAAGTCTTGCTGAGAGAAATACTGGATCAACCAGAAGCTCTCATGGTCATCATCGCTAAGTGATGTTTGAGGATCGGAAACTCTTGTGAGGAAGACCACAACGACTTCAACACAATGGGTCAGAGGGTCCCTCTGTGTTGTCTGTCTCTCCTTCTGAGGAAGGCCTTAGTGTGAGAAGACTGAAGGGGAGGTTCTGAGGTACTTCGTCAGGAGGAGGTGAGTAATCTTGGTCCTGTGTGAGAGAGAGAGAGAGAGAGAGAGAGAGAGAGAGAGAGAGAGAGAGAGAGAGAGAGAGAGAGAGAGAGAGAGAGGGTGATGAGGTAGGGAATGGTATAGTTTGGAAAGGGACACAAAGAGACGAGAGGTATGGCTGTCAAATCAAAAATGAAGTCGACTTTAAAGAAAACGCATTAAAGGTCTCCGAAAAAAAAACGGGAGAGGTTAAAATAAGACACGTGACAAAGTAAAGTTCCAGAGCATACATCCAAAACAGAGACGACCAATAAAACGTTCATTCAATATTTCTAAACCGAAGTTTAGTAAAGGAAGGGAAGGATTATACAGACGCACAGATTGGACAGGTCAATAAAAATAAACCTCAAACACGTTGTGACCACTAAAGGTCGTCCATACACAGAACAAAGTAAAAACACGAGGAAAAAACGACTGAAACAATAAAGACGAATGGATGAATGAAGATGAGGTTACCAACTGCTAACCACAGTACACGGTGGCAATATCAAGCACATACGTTATACCGAATGAAGGAAAAGGTAAAAAGAAAACGTAATGTTATAAAGGGTAGAATATATATATATATATATATTGGGTCTCGTCTGTCCTTCATAACTACCAACTTCGCTCCCTTGGGGGCCACTAATTCTCGACTTGGCCGCCAGATACCGCCACCTCCCCTTTAAAGGGGGAGTAAGACTAAGGGGGTTTGGAGGGTAAGGGGAGAGGAGGAGGAGGAAGAGGAGGAGGAGGAGGAAGAGGAGGAGATGGATAGAGAAGGGTGAGGAAGATGTGGATGCCCAACAACGTATGTGTGTGTGTGTGTGTGTGTGTGTGTGTGTGTGTGAGTGTGTGTGTGTGTGTGTGTGTGTGTGTGTGTGTGTGTGTGTGTGTGTGTGAGTGTGTGTGTGTGTGTGTGTGTGTGTGTGTGTGTGTGTGTGTGTGAGTGTGAGTGTGAGTGTGTGTGTGTGTGTGAGTGTGTGTGTGTGTAGGATGATGGAGGGGCAGATCATATAAGCATTATCAGAGTCATGTAATGAGAGATAATAGGGCAGTAACTTTCTAACCAATTACACATCAGCAACTCGCTAACCAATTATACATCTGTAACTTTCTAACCAATTATACATCTGTAACTTTCTAACCAATTACACCTTTGTGTAGCTGTAAGTCTTCGACATTCTAAATAATTACATCTTTCTAACGTAATCCAAAATATGCACTTACAAATGTCTGATCAATTACATGTACATTTGATGAAGTGATTCCAAGCAACAGAAAAAGACCAGTCGCTCTTAAGTAGCCTAAACGTCTTCCATTACTTAAAAAGGTATACACTTACTTACTTAACACGTTATCTCCACTACTTGAAGATAGTTAAGTGGTCTTAGTGGTTCCCGTAGACTTTGTGCGGAGAAATGTGAATTACCATTAAATCGTCCAGCAACCTCACAAAGAACTACTGTACACTTGTAAGACTGTGTGTGTGTGTGTGTGTGTGTGTGTGTGTGTGTGGGTGGTTGGTGTTGTCTGTCCGTCTGTTTGTACGTGTGGCGCGTGCATGTTGCACGTGTGGCCACGAGTGTGTATGGGCTATATATATCTATGATGTATGTGCGTTTTGAGCGTGCACGTGTCCGGGTAACCCTACCAAAGGGGCGTTACCACCACGTGCTCGCGTGCTTCCCCTACAGAGGGGGAAATGGTGGGGGAGGGGGGGGTGACGACAGCACACTTCCCAGTATGGCTCAGTGACTCAACCAGCACACACACACACACACACACACACACACACACACACACACAACACACACACACACCACACACACAACACTGCCGGGTGATACACCCAGCCTGGAGTGTTGGGGGAAGACAATGCTACGAGACCAAACACGTACACTCCAGACCTCGAGGCACTCTGGCCTCACACATACTTCCTGCATGATGCTTTACGTCATGCATCCTTCCTGCACCTTGCATGCATCTTCAACACGTTCCCAAGCCGCGCTGACTCGTGCGCTACGGATGAAGGGGGAGGGAAGGGGAGGGGGGGGGGGCGAGGTATGCCTGACCCGTGCGCGCGTAACAGGGTCGAAGTTCATCGCTTCGCAAGTCACTGGGTTGAGTGAACGCGTTTTGTGCACCGCCGGGCTGAAACAGATTGGGGGTCCGGGGCCCCCCGGGGGGGCGCGTCGTAGGATGGGGGAGGGGAGGGGGAGGGTGGTTGATGTGCCTGGTTCCCCGGGTCACGGCGGGTCACACAACGTGCCACCAACACCGGAGAGGAACGCGTCACCCAGCAGGGAGAACGTGTATCGTACGGGAAATCCATCTTGAACACCGGAAACCGCTCGTTTTTTCGACGGGTCGTTCTAACCCAAGTGTTCAGGGCCTCACTGACCCTGGCAGATGATAGGCCGAAGCCAGACGAACCAATCACCTCACCCACCAGCCAAGACACATTCCTGGCCAATCATTAACAACGTAACGACAATACGGTGGGGGTCAGCTAGGGTCAACAAGCGTGGTACGGGAGTTAAACACGATCGTCCATACATAAGGATGGATTACCTTACAGCAAGGGATGGTATTAACCCAGTACAGAGTTTCAATCCCCAATTACGAGTACAGTACTATCCACTACGGAATCTAATCCCATTACAGGGATGAAACCCACCATTACAGAATGCGTCGTGAACAGCGAGGATGCGATTTCAAAATTACAGGGTGGAATGGCCCGTTACAGAAATGAGCTCCCCTTATTACAGGTAGAGAAAGCACTCATTACAGCAATGGCATCCTTGTTACAATGAAGGAATTCATCATTAGGAAGATGCATTCCTCAATTACGGTGAAAACATCCCTCATTACAGCGGTGGAATCCTTCATTACAGGTTTGAAATCCCTTACTACAGAGTTGGAATCATCCATTTACATATGCTGTCCAGACGCGTCGGTAACCGTCGTGTTCTGTACTGGTAAACGACCGGAAATAAACTAATCTATTTCCTGTAAACCCAATCTGGATTGGACTCTGCCACGTCACATTGGCGAATCATTTATTATGTCGTCCAACAAATTTATTAAAATTCACTTGAAAATTAAGCTTGATCGCTCGCTCCGGGTCTTACCCAGTTAAAGAAAGACGGTACGACCCTTGAGCACGACGGTACAATCCTTGAGCACGACGGTACGATCCTTGAGCACGACGGTACGATCCTTGAGCACGACGGTACGACCCTCAAACACGACGGTACGATCCTTAAGCACGACGGTACGATCCTTGAGCACGACGGTACGATCCTTGAGCACGACGGTACGACCCTCAAACACGACGGTACGAGCCTTTAGCACGACGTTACGACCCTTGAACACGACGGTACGACCTTTGAACACGACGGTACGACCTTCATGTGACCCACGAGACAGTAAGTGTATTCCTAAGTTCTTAATGTCAAATAATCCTTCTCTTCCCATCCATAAAGTAAATCCCAACATATTTCTTAAATATCAATATTACGTTACAAAACCAAGTCAATTTGTTTTCCTTAAAATAAGTACAAAGACTAAAGGAAAAAAAAACCTAGTATTACGACGAAGTCTGTACTTTCGTTTCAAACTTCTGAAATATTGCCTAACCTCCCCCCCACCCCCTCTCCTACCCTCCCCCCCCCATCCCCGAGGGAGACAATTCTAAAAGATATATAAACAACACAAACAAATAAAATTACATGGGCTGGTAAGGGGGGGGGGGAGATTATCCTGCAGTAGAGCAAAACTGAAGTGGATCACTATGAATACAGCGCCATGTGTACAATGTATATATGTGTATAAAACCGCAATGGGATACATGTATACATGTGTACTGAACTATGAATGGAGACCGAATACATATGACTGCGAAGGGATACTGTGCACGAATGTATATAATGAATACAGTATTCATGTATGCAAAACTGTAAATGATGGCAATATGCATGTGTATACATCTGTGAAGGAGAAACTGTATGCATGTATACACACCTACGAATGCACTTCGCACACGTGTGTACAAGTGTGTACGTAGATGTATGATTACAAGTTCTCTATGTTTCCAGCTGCAGGATATACAAGAACCAGCTGCAGGATATACAAGAACCAGCTGCAGGATATACAAGAACCAGCTGCAGGATATACAAGAACCAGCTGCAGGATATACAAGAACCAGCTGCAGGATATACAAGAACCAACTGCAGGATATACAAGAACCAGCTGCAGGATATACAAGAACCAGCTGCAGGATATACAAGAACCAGCTGCAGCTGACCAGCTGTTCTACACCAGCCATTGCACACAGTCGCCACAAAGTACTCCGTAGATAGGCGGGAGAAAACAATCTCTCTCTCTCTCTCTCTCTCTCTCTCTCTCTCTCTCTCTCTCTCTCTCTCTCTCTCTCTCTCTCTTATTAACTCCATGACCACGATGATGATGACGGCCTGATGGTGTGACCTTTGACCTGACACAATTACATTAAGGTGTCGTCAGAAGACCAGGTCATCATCATACCCAGGGGTCGTTCCGACGCGCCTTTACCCTCTCATGGTCAGGTCAAAGACCATTATACCTTGGTAAGAGAGGAGTCGTGCCGTCGCGCGCGCGCGTGCACCTGGAAGCCACAATGATTAATAACAATAAAGAAATTCCCGGCCACGGAACACCGCACGTGGGAGAGAATTCCCGATAAATTCTGACCCTGGAAATTCCTGGAGGGGGAGAGGGGGGAGGGGGAGTGGGGGGTTGGCTGGCTTCCTTGATGTGGGGGGGGGTAAGAGGGGGAGGGGAAGGGGAGGGGAGGGGGGGGTTTAATCTATCAATACCCGCGGGTGATGTCTGATCGCCCCCCTCCCCCCCCCGGGGTCATAAATTACTATATTGCTGGTTTACCAGAGGCATAAATCACATGAACATGCAAACGAACTCATAAATACGCGTCCAAACGAGGCTAATTTGCATAAACGCATAAAAAGAAGGTTCCACCGGTGAAATCGGGGGGGAGGGGGGGTGAGTGTGGAGGGGCGGGTGTGGGGGGATATGTAGGGTTCAATATCTCTCTGTCTTGGACATGGTGAACTCAGGTAAGGCATAAATACAACAGCTGTTGACTCTATATATATATATATATATATATATATATATATATATATATATATATATATATTATACTTCCATATAGAAATCATGTAGGGATTATTGTAAACACGATGTGGGGATTAATTCATAGGTGAAGAAGGGATTACTATCAAGTGATAGTGGGATTTAAGAAGGCTATATGGAGCAGTACGGTATGTATGATACAGGGATTAAATGTGGATCATATGGGGATTAATACAAAAAAAATATGTCGGGATTAATACATAGATATGAGAGGGATCTATTCAGAAATCCTACTAATGTGTAAGGATTAGTCTGGGGATTTATCTCCAGACTAACAAATTAATGATAATTTAATGCGGCTGTTGTAAATTTGGGATATATGCTCAAATTATGTTAAATCTAAACATATTAACATAAAACCCTTCTGGGCGACGGTACGACCCATGAGCACGACGGTGCGACTCATGATTACGACAGTACGACCCTTGAGTACGACGGTACGACTCTTGAGTACGACGGTACGACCCTTGAGTACGACGGTACGAATCTTGAGTACGACGGTACGACCCTTGAGTACGACGGTACGAATCTTGAGTACGACGGTGCGACCCTTGAGTACGACGGTATGAATCTTGAGTACGACGGCACGACCCTTAAGGGCGAAGGTACGACCCTTGTGTACGATTGCTTGGTCAAAAAAGACAGGTCAACCAACACGATGTTATCCAGGGGTCGTGTCATCGTGCTTAATGGTCGTACTGTCATACCATCAAACTCAGGGGTCGTACTCACGTGCTCGAGAGAGAGAGAGAGAGAGAGAGAGAGAGAGAGAGAGAGAGAGAGAGAGAGAGAGAGAGAGAGAGAGAGACATGGGAACATTCAGTAACATGTTCGCATCTTACATTTGACACAAGACCATTATATGTTTAACAAGTTCATTCACTCCCCCACCTCCACCTAAATAAACACAACTTACTAACAGAGAACATAAACAAAGAGGACAACAGGTATGGCACCAGGATTTAAGAGAAGCGAGTCACAGGGAAATGTCAGTGGCTTTCAATCTGTCCACACAGGAAGAAAGAAAAGTAAGGGGCGACCTTATCACAACCTGGAAATTCTTATAACCATGTGATGTTGTTACAAGTGAACAGTTCTTCGAAAGATGCAAGAACAGAACAATCAGAGAACAAAAGAAATAGAAAACAAATATGAAACTTGTTTGGAAATAAGTAAAGGAGTAATATTACTGTACTCAAGCACTAGATGAATGGTATACACTGAGTTATTAACCAGTGAATGTGAACAAGTGGCACAAGGTCATGATCGTTGTATGATCATGGAGAAAGTTTAACAAGTGGGGACCCACGAGTGTATAACCCACTCCCCACACAGTACAAACTGGAAATAAAATAGGTAATCACAATTCAATAGGTAATCAAATGTGTAATCAAAGTACAAGATAGTAATCAAATAGATGTTCACAGTACAAATAGGTAATTAAATAGGTAATCACACAGCAGCAACATGTTTATACCCAACATAAACCCACATACTTCAACCTACTGTATATACACACACACACACACACACACACACACACACAGAGCATCAATAACTAGGCATGATCACAGCGACCAGCATCCAATCAAAACCCAGCCAGGTCTCGTGCAGCCAATCAATTGTCGCGACCTGTCCCAAAACAACCAATCACTCTCCTGGATCTGCCTCCCGCACAGCCAATCAGACGCCTAAGGGAGGGAGTGGGGGAGGGAGTGGGGGAGGGAGTGGGGGAGGGAGAGATGCCACACTGTCCGAACAACCAATTTCCTCACACAAAATCCCTCTTTTGCCCAAACATCCAATTGCACTCCATGTTTCCTCCCCCTCCCTCCGCCAAACAACCAGTTACAGCAGTTACATCCCTCCACCAATGAGAGCCAACAGACTCATCCCTCCACCAATCAGAGACCAGCAGAGTCTCTCCTAAACAACCAATCAAAGGCCGAGTTGACATTCCAGGAACCTATCAACACAAAGGATACGACCTTTGAGCGAGGTTCCCTCCTTTTCCCTCCCTTCCTTTACCACCCCCCCCCCCACCTCAATCTACAACTCTCCTCCCCCACCACCACCGCTGGAGGGAGCATCCCCCTCCCCTCCCCTCCCCTCCCCCGCCTCGAACACTACGTCCTTATTGATCGCCAGGTTCATACCAGGTCCACCTTCACCCGGGGAGAGCCCGCCCCGGGGAGGCTAGTAGGGAGGATAGAGGGGTTGTGGGGGGGATAGTGGTACAGGCGCGGGGAGACTAGTTACGATGTGGGTAGGGTGATGGTGAGGCTATCAAGGGGTGTGGGAAGGGTGTATAAGTGTGAGGATGGAGGAGGAGGTGGGGAGGAGAAGGAGGAGGAGGAAGGGTGACAGAAGTGTGGTCATGGTTGCTGGGGTGAGGAGGAGGGGGGGGGGATGATCCCAGGGATGTGGGGGGGGGGAGGATGAAAGGGGGAGAAGGGGAGCATTAATGAGGTGTAGAGAGTGTGCTGTACGGTGTGGAGAGGAGCACGGGGTGTGGGGAGAGATGGATAAGAGGGAGGGGTGTGGGGAGGATGTCGTGAAAATGTGAAGTGTGTGTGTGTGTGTGTGTGTGTGTGTGTGTGTGTGTGTGTGTGTGTGTGTGTGTATGAGTTTTACTCACTGTACCTCTGTACTTTTCGAAATACAAATGACTTCCCCACACGTCATCTCTGTACAATAATTTACCAACAAAACGTGATAATGATAAATAAAATCAAAATACCAAATCACCAAACATCTGTGAAGTGACCAGATAGCCTTTGCAACACTTTTCCCTCCCATGTTTTCACCAACATCTTCACACGGAAATAACACTCGTGTTTCCTTCCCTTTTCCTCAATACCTAACACGCCATAACTTCCCTGGGCTATATTCATCATTCCCCTCACCCACTACTACATCCATTTGTCAATGCACTTGCAACGGATGAACTGTGCCATCAAGAATAATCTATGTAAACCATTTTGAAGTCGTCAAAGGCGTCGATCCATTCGTACCAAACCTCTGACGACAACAACAAAATGATAAATGAGAAAGACGAGCAACAAACCCAAGACAAGAAACTCCACCACAGCCACAACTAACACTTTCGGGTCTGTAACTTCACCACCCTCTGGTGGCTGCAGGGGCAACTACACACCCGCCAGCCCGCTTGCTTGCCCGATCCCCGCTAACTTGATGAGTTTGTTCGCCCCTCTGGTGCAACTTAGGCCAAGCCAACTTACCTCAAAAGAGGCAAGTCATTGAAGACTTGATAACTACGCCTGTAGCGAGTTACGTCAAGTTCCAACTTGAGATTAATGACTTGGAAATGAGCCTTGAAGCGAGATGTGACATAGAAGAAAATACCTACTTACAATACACTGCAACTCAGCATTATAGAACATGTTAGAAAATAAATATAATTCCATACTGAAAAATACATTTGTTAATATTTGATATATATAATCTACATATAAAAACTTAAACAAAACAGGTTCATCATATATGGACGATATGCAGATATCTATGTATCGTTTTCCACACGTATATATCTTACAATTATAAACGCATAACCATATATAAATATACGTACAACACCTACAATGGCAAGTACTGAACATGTATGTTTACCAACATTGTTACTGTGTGTGTGTGTGTGAGAGAGAGAGAGAGAGAGAGAGAGAGAGAGAGAGAGAGAGAGAGAGAGAGAGAGAGAGAGAGAGAGAGAGAGAGAGAGAGAGAGTCCCATACCTTCCCCTCCAAGCGTGTACACTTGGCCCAGCCCACCTGGCCAGCTGTGGCCCACTTCCTAACAGCATTAGCAGTGGTGGGCCGGGTGGGCTGGCTCTATCATCGCCTGGCCCGTCATTACAAGACTCTATAATTCCCACCACTCCGGCTGCCATTAATCTCCCCCCTCCCCCACCCCCCCCTAATAATTGCCTCCATTCTCTCCTGGGGTGGGGCCCTAGGGGGGGACAGTCTTTAACCCCTTGACCACGACGGTCCGACCTTTTCAGTGCGGCGTGCGACCCTTGAGCACGACGGTGCGACCCTTGACCACGGCGGAACGACCTTTTCAGTGCGGTGTACGACCCTTGAGCACGACAGTACGACCCTTGAGCGCCACGGTACGACCCTTGAGCACGATGGTACGACCCTTGAGCACGGTGGTACGACCTTTTCATCATGAAGGAAGGATCATTTACCCTCGATTCTGTGACATTGGGTATGATGTCCTGGTCTTTTGACCTGACACGAAAGGGATCAGATGAAAAGGCTAGTTCATCACAGAGGGGTCAGGTCAAAGGCCAGGACATCATACAGGGGTCAGGTCAGAGGTCAGGACATCATACAGGGGTCACGTCAGAGGTCAGGACATCATACAGGGCTCAGGTCAGAGGTCAGGACATCATACAGGGGTCAGGTCAGAGGGCAGAACATCAGGGTCTTACAGTCGTGTTCAAGTGGATAATGTCGGCGTGATGGGATTTTATATTTCATCACGACCTCGTAACACCTCTAGTGAGCAACACTGGCCTTTCCTTATCTCATCTGCGGATCTTCGTCTCTATGCAAATACCCAGGTGGCCCCCCCCCCCCCCCCCACGTAGAATAACCTGGATGACATCAGACGCTACTACATCATCTTCCTGTGAACATCATCATCATCATCTTCACCACTCCAGCCTAACATCATTTAGTTACTGAGGAAGATGTAATACATCCACCACTCTCATGTGTACATCTAAACCAACTGTATGACAGTCACAAACTTACGTGCAATGCTTCCTCCTACAGTGTGTGTGTGTGTGTGTGTGTGTGTGTGTGTGTGTGTGTGTGTGTGTGTGTGTGGACGTACATATATCAGGCTCAAGAACACACTATATCATCAACCGGTTGTAGTAATCAACATAGCCTACAAGAGGAGTGTGTGTTGGCCCTAATGAACGTCAGGTCGTAATGACAAACACGTTCAGTAAGGTGTCATTATCTCTTAATTACCATTGAACTCATTACTCTGTTTATATCATCATCACTTACCCAACACTGCTCGTCTTAATAACCTCGTGGCTACGTGTGAATACTAATTTACTTCTCTCTCATTTACAAAAGTCGTTTCTTTCGTCAGTGCTGTTTTACGAAGTAACACTTCTCTGTACTTCATATTTTACACAATGTCTGTTTACCAGATCTGTAAGTGTGTCTCACAAATTCAAAAGGTTTTTCACACTGACAACACAGGAACCATAATACAACATAGGAGTCATAATATAACATAGGAGTCATAATACAACATAGGAGTCATAATACAACATAGGAGTCATAATACAACATAGGAGTCATAATACAACATAGGAGTCATAATACAACATAGGAGTCATAATACAACATAGGAGTCATAATGCAACATAGGAGTCATAATGCAACATAGGAGTCATAATACAACATAGGAGTCATAAGAATCATTATAGATGTTATCACTATCATCATTTAACCCCAACGGTCACTTTAACGTAGCAGGGGAATGATGGATTCCTATAAAGACCCAAGTTTCTCGACGACACACACTGTACACCTTTCCGTCCACTGACGATGGTAGAGCAGGCGGCGCCCGGTAACACTAATGACGATTAAATATAAAACTGTCTATCGTTTTCATACTGTTATTAACGTACAATGCAATCAGTAATCCACCATGTTCTTCCTCTACATCTTTAATCCCTCATTCCATAATCCTTCTTCCAAATCCTCTCCAATCCCTTCCTTTCCTCTGCACATCATCCTGCTCCTTCCTTCCCTTCCTTTCCATAGTATATTTCCTCTTCCATGATCCTGAGTTCCTACTCTTCCTCCTCGCATCTTACTTTTCCATTTACCACCTTTCCACATGTCGCCTTTTTCGTTGTCATCTTCCCCTCTCCTCCACTCCTTTCCATCCCTTCTCCTCCCCTCCCTCCGTATCGTATTCTCTCCCACTTCTCCCCCCCCCCTCTCCCCAACATACCCCCAGCCTCTTCGTCCTCCCCCTCCCCCCCCTCCACCACGACACCTAATTAGTACCGTACATAATCATAGTTACTTAACCTATTTTAATGAGCTATGCTCTGCAGCGGGGGGCGGGGGGGGGGGGGGGGCGCCTCCTCCTGCCCGTTCACACTTAAAACCACTTTACGTTCACTTTGAAATCGATGACGTTTACGACGGAGCGAGCGCTTACGTTCGCTGCTTCTGCTACTACCGCTGCTGCAGCCCACGTTCACCCAGCCTGGGGGACTTACCTTCACTATGCCTTACTTACGTTCCTAAAATAACCAACTTACGTTCCTTCTCAGCCCAGCCGCTCAACGCTCACCACCCACGTTCACTGACAACGAAGTGCGTTCATCCTCAGCTGCTTAAGGTCTCCCTAAACACACACACACACACACACACACACACACACACGCCTCCCCAATCCTTCATGAGGGGAGGGAGTGAGCCAGCCCGCCAGAAGGAAGGACGGAGTTTCCTTGCCTCCCTCGGGGCCGTTCTGAACGTTGGCTGGACACCCGAATCCTTCTCTGGCCCTGGGGAGGAGAGAGAGAGAGAGAGAGAGAGAGAGAGAGAGAGAGAGAGAGAGAGAGAGAGAGAGAGAGAGAGAGAGAGAGAGAGAGAGAGTTAGTTTCATCTATATCCAGGTCATTACGGTCTGCAGTTAAATAAATAATTCATCATTTCTAGCAAGAGTTCCATTGAACTCTTCACTGATCCAGCGTTCTGTGGAGGTCAGCCAAATGCATCCGCTACCGAGCCAAGGGTATTGCCCGGACACTCCTAGTGGCGGCAAAGACGAACCATCGACAGCCACTGCTCAGACGAGCTACACAAGGGGGGGAGGGGGGAGGGGGAGGAGTTTCGACCTCTCAAACACGACGGTCCGACCCTTGAGCCCTGCGACACGACCCTTGAGCACGACCACACGACCCTTGAACACGATGATTCTAAGACCCCCTTTTTTGGAGGGTAAGATGACCCGACCTTTGACCCGCCCCCCCTAAAACCCCCTGAAGGTTCAGGTCAAACCAACAATGGCTCGGGTTCATCCCACGCCACGAGTCATGCCAATTGCTCAAAAAAAAAATAAATATCGCTTCGGCGAGCTCAAAATACTCAGAGGATGGTTTATATGGAGGCTCTGTGAGCGGCGGAGCGACGACCCACGTCTCACGAAACAACATTAAGACAGGTCATACATGTACCATACAGGTCAGGCATGGACCATACAGGTTATGCAGGTTATGCATGGACCATACAGGTCATGCATGGACCATACAGGTCATACATGGACCATACAGGTCATACATGGACCATACAGGTCATGCATGGACCATACAGGTTTAACTCCCGTCACCATCGCCACCCGGGCGAGTGGTGAGCCAGTAGTAAGGTCTCAGCGTTGGAGTCCTTCAGGTCGGTCTGCTTCGCCTTCCTCTGTTTCCCAATATCCGTCTCTCTCTCTCTCTCTCTCTCTCTCTCTCTCTCTCTCTCTCTCTCTCTCTCTCTCTCTCTCTCTCGCCAGGTCACCTCATTAGTATAAGACATCATTATCACAAAAAGTG
>NC_092228.1:2618261-2628261 GCF_036320965.1 Panulirus ornatus
GGAGATAAGGGGTGGTTGTCTGCTGGAGATAAGGGGTGGTTGTCTGCTGGAGATAAGGGGTGGTTGTCTGCTGGAGATAAGGGGTGGTTGTCTGCTGGAGATAAGGGGTGGTTGTCTGCTGGAGATAAGGGGTGGTTGTCTGCTGGAGATAAGGGGTGGTTGTCTGCTGAAGATAAGGGGTGGTTGTCTGCTGGAGATAAGGGGTGGTTGTCTGCTGGATAAGGGGTGGTTGTCTGCTGAAGATAAGGGGTGGTTGTCTGCTGGAGATAAGGGGTGGTTGTCTGCTGAAGATAAGGGGTGGTTGTCTGCTGGAGATAAGGGGTGGTTGTCTGCTGGAGATAAGGGGTGGTTGTCTGCTGGAGATAAGGGGTGGTTGTCTGCTGGAGATAAGGGGTGGTTGTCTGCTGGAGATAAGGGGTGGTTGTCTGCTGAAGATAAGGGGTGGTTGTCTGCTGAAGATAAGGGGTGGTTGTCTGCTGGAGATAAGGGGTGGTTGTCTGCTGGAGATAAGGGGTGGTTGTCTGCTGGAGATAAGGGGTGGTTGTCTGCTGGAGATAAGGGGTGGTTGTCTGCTGGAGATAAGGGGTAGTTGTCTGCTGAAGATAAGGGGTGGTTGTCTGCTGAAGATAAGGGGTGGTTGTCTGCTGAAGATAAGGGGTGGTTGTCTGCTGAGATAAGGGGGTGGTTGTCTGCTGGAGATAAGGGGTGGTTGTCTGCTGGAGATAAGGGGTGGTTGTCTGCTGGAGATAAGGGGTGGTTGTCTGCTGGAGATAAGGGGTGGTTGTCTGCTGGAGATAAGGGGTGGTTGTCTGCTGGAGATAAGGGTGGTTGTCTGCTGGAGATAAGGGGTGGTTGTCTGCTGGAGATAAGGGGTGGTTGTCTGCTGGAGATAAGGGGTGGTTGTCTGCTGGAGATAAGGGGTGGTTGTCTGCTGGAGATAAGGGGTGGTTGTCTGCTGGAGATAAGGGGTGGTTGTCTGCTGGAGATAAGGGGTGGTTGTCTGCTGAGATAAGGGGTGGTTGTCTGCTGAGATAAGGGGTGGTTGTCTGCTGAGATAAGGGGTGGTTGTCTGCTGGAGATAAGGGGTGGTTGTCTGCTGGAGATAAGGGGTGGTTGTCTGCTGGAGATAAGGGGTGGTTGTCTGCTGGAGATAAGGGGTGGTTGTCTGCTGGAGATAAGGGGTGGTTGTCTGCTGAAGATAAGGGGTGGTTGTCTGCTGAAGATAAGGGGTGGTTGTCTGCTGGAGATAAGGGGTGGTTGTCTGCTGGAGATAAGGGGTGGTTGTCTGCTGGAGATAAGGGGTGGTTGTCTGCTGGAGATAAGGGGTGGTTGTCTGCTGGAGATAAGGGGTAGTTGTCTGCTGAAGATAAGGGGTGGTTGTCTGCTGAAGATAAGGGGTGGTTGTCTGCTGAAGATAAGGGGTGGTTGTCTGCTGAAGATAAGGGGTGGTTGTCTGCTGGAGATAAGGGGTGGTTGTCTGCTGAAGATAAGGGGTGGTTGTCTGCTGGAGATAAGGGGTGGTTGTCTGCTGGAGATAAGGGGTGGTTGTCTGCTGGAGATAAGGGGTTGTTGTCTGCTGGAGATAAGGGGTGGTTGTCTGCTGAAGATAAGGAGTGGTTGTCTGCTGGAGATAAGGGGTGGTTGTCTGCTGGAGATAAGGGGTGGTTGTCTGCTGGAGATAAGGGGTGGTTGTCTGCTGGAGATAAGGGGTGGTTGTCTGCTGGAGATAAGGGGTGGTTGTCTGCTGGAGATAAGGGGTGGTTGTCTGCTGGAGATAAGGGGTGGTTGTCTGCTGGAGATAAGGGGTGGTTGTCTGCTGGAGATAAGGGGTGGTTGTCTGCTGGAGATAAGGGGTGGTTGTCTGCTGGAGATAAGGGGTGGTTGTCTGCTGGAGATAAGGGGTGGTTGTCTGCTGGAGATAAGGGGTGGTTGTCTGCTGGAGATAAGGGGTGGTTGTCTGCTATCTAGAAGATAACAGCCAGTGAGGTCTGGAGGGGGCGGGGGGGGGGGGATTACCATCATGAGGAGCATCATGGTAATAATGATGATGATGAACATCCAGGGCGAAGGAACGTCTTGTGTACATGGGCTTCGCCATGCTGACGTCAGGCAAGGCCTCTGAAGGACGGAGACTTTAGTAAGGCCCAGACCTCTACTACACACACACACACACACACACACACACACACACACACACACACACACACACACACACACACACACACACACACACACACACACACACACACACACACACACACACACACACACACACCTCCCGGGGTCAGAGACTCTCTGGAGAAGAGGAGGAGAGAGGGGTGGGTGTGGAGGGACTTCTTGGAGCGAGGCTCTCCTCGCTGTGCACGCACACACGTGTGTGTGTGTGTGTGTGTGTGTGTGTGTGTGTGTGTATGTGTGTGTGTGTGTGTGTGTGTGTGTGTGTGTGTGTGTGTGTGTGTGTATCTGTGTGTTCGGAGGGGAGGGGGAGACTTCTCGAAGGGGGAGGGAGTTTTTCTTCCTGGCTCCCGGCAACTTCTCCTCCGTGACACGAACTCCTCCTCCTCCTCCTCCTCCTCGACAAGGACCTGTCGGGAACACAGGAGGGGTTTCTCAACGACAAGAACCCTGTCGGGGACGAGGACTTCCCGACGACTGAGGACTGTCGGGAACTGGGGCTTCCCGACGACTGGGGACTGTCGGGAATAGGGACTTCCCGCCGACGAGAACCTATCGGGAACAGGAGCGTCCATATGCATAATTAACTCAAAAGTCGTAATTTCCAAAGGGTTCTGTTACGTACTGGGGACAAGAAATGTTCTGAAAGCATGTTCTGGGGCAGCGTGTATTCTTGGGACATCCAGGTGGACCTTGAGGGACCTTCTGGGACATAATGACGAAGGCGGGCAAACCGTAATCATCCCAGGGGCACAATGTATGAATGGACGGCTCAGAGGTAAAGGAATCTAAAGGAAGCCACCTCAGAGTGTAGTGTACTGGTTCGCAGTGTGAGGTGTGGGCGTGTACAGGAGCCAGCGACAACGTAGAGCGAGTGCAGAGCCAATAATGAGAAGAAGAGGAAAAGGTAAGAAAGGGGAGATAAAGAAAGGGGAGATAAAGAAAGGGGAGATAAAGAAAGGGGGGGAATAATAAGACAGGAACGTACAGTGGAGAGAGGGAGGAAGCAGTTAAGAAAAGCAAGAAAAAGCTAGTGAGAGAGAGAGAGAGAGAGAGAGAGAGAGAGAGAGAGAGAGAGAGAGAGAGAGAGAGAGAGAGAGAGAGAGAGAGGAGTGGGGGGAGAGTGAAGAGGGCCAAAGGGCCTGGTGAACGAGGGGCGGTGAAGTAAGCCTTTCCCTTCCCAGACCAGGTCATTATCTTCCACGACGTGTTGAATTAATTTACCTGGGAGAGGGATGTAGGGGTGAGTGGCTCCCAGGGAGAGAGAGAGAGAGAGAGAGAGAGAGGGAGAGTTGAGGGAGGAAGGGAGGGGTAGAAGACACGCTATTGGCAGGTAGCGCCAGGGTAAGGGAGTCCAGAAGACAAGAAGGGTGGGGGGGAGGGAAATATTGCTGGAGTGCCTGGAAGATGCTACGCCCTGATTAATCTACCGAGCGATTATCATGATTCAGCGTGATCAAGACGATTAGGGAGTCGATCATTGTAGAGGATGGAGGGGGGGAGGGGGGAAGGGGGTGATGATTATCATGACCTGCTTTGGATTAATATAACCCGGTGCTGATTAATCCGTCATTGTAGGTGCTTATTATGATACGACGTAGATTAACAAAATCGGGTGGGGATGAATCGATCATAATGGGTATTTTCCATCATTTTGTCCGAGATTAATGAAACCTGGTTGGGGATGTGAGGTTAAGACATCATAACAAATACTTACCTTCATATATTAAGAGATTATAAAGAAATGATGGGGGAGGGGTTATACTTCCCCAGTCTTAACTGAGTCATAAGGTTTATCTGGCGTTAATAAGTCTTGCTACGGATTATCCTGTCAGCCTGGGGATTAATCAGGCTGTCCGTATGAAGAAATGCTAATGAAGGGTTGAGGCAGGTGAGGGGCGATGATAAAGATACACATAAGTGAGGAAGACAAAGAACAAAACGGGTCACGAACAAAGAAAAGAGAGAGAGGAAGTGAACAACAGGGTTAGGGAAGATGGGTGCTTGCGAAAGCACCTGGAATGGAGAAGAGAGAGAGAGAGAGAGAGAGAGAGAGAGAGAGAGAGAGAGAGAGAGAGAGAGAGAGAGAGAGAGAGATCTACATCAATGTGAATTTTATAGAACTATATTCCAACCGACTTAACCACAAGTTAAGGGCCAGAACCCCTTCAAAAGTCAAGGAGATATTTTTCTTTAAGAATATATATATATATATATATATATATATATATATATATATATATATATATATATATCAAGAAACTCTTTCCTTGGAAACATTCTTTTTCTATAAGAAATTATTTGACTTTATATCCCCCCAGAGGTAAAATATATCTTGTTAGGACACCAGACAAACTATGTCTATATTTTCTCTTAAAAGATAAAAGGTCTGACGTTTGCTTTACATTTGGTGGAGGATATTACGTAAGGAGGAGCACCACCCATTTTCCATATCATCTCGTTAGAAGTCGTCACTGTGTCAACATGGATATACCAGCACGGAGGTTCCTGTCATCCACCCATATATATATATATATATATATATATATATATATATATATATATATATATATATATATATATATATATTGCTACAGTGAGGAGATTGTGTTCAACAGTAGCCGAGGAGAACACTTTTAAATTTTCTTTCTAATGAAGCAAGCGATGAGAGAGATAGAGATAGAGAGGGGAGAGAGAGAGAGAGAGAGAGAGAGAGAGAGAGAGAGAGAGAGAGAGAGAGAGAGAGAATGTTAACTAGTTACTGATAATGTCAGAACGGAGAACATATGTGTCCACAAGGGATGAAAGGATGAAGAGGCGAAATATAACGACAGAGAAGAGAATGAAAATGGCAACAGTGAAGCAGAATTGACGAAGGAAGACGAATGAAAAGAAGGAAAGATGCAAGAGGCAGCCATGTGACGATGAAGGGGAAGGAGATCATAAAGATGATGATGGATAACTATGATGATGATGGAGGAGGAGGAGGAGGAGCGGTGGGAGGCGAGGGGAGGAAAGATTGCGGGGTTAATGCTGGAGCGTCAACACGCGCGGCAGCCACGCCTGAGAAGGTCAGGGGTCAAGTCTGACCTACAGGCCAGGGGAGAGAGAGAGAGAGGAGGGAGGGGAGGGACGAGGGATGCTGAATAAAGTGGAGGTAGGAGAGGGAAGAGAAGCCAGCAGTTAGAGAGGGGAATGGGGTCGTGTTAGAGGGTGGGGGTGGAGGGATGAGAGATAGGATGGGGTGAAAGAGGAGGAGGGAGGGGGGGGGGTGAAGGGCAAGAGAAACAAAGTGAAAAAGTTGATGAAAAAGATGAGAGGAAGGACATCCAGAGAAGAAGAATGGAGTATGGGAGTGAGATAAGCCGGGAGGGAAGGGAGGAGAGGACTGACGAAGCGAACCGTGAGAGAGAGAGAGAGAGAGAGAGAGAGAGAGAGAGAGAGAGAGAGAGAGAGAGAGAGAGAGAGAGAGACGTAACGAGAAATGGCAAAGCAGAAACTATGATGTGGAGGAAGGCGGGGGAAACACGATAAAATACGCGGAGTCATCAACATCTGAGGAGAATGGAAAAGAAATATGAGAGGAACTCACAAAAAAAGGAAGGGTGGTTACTCTAGAAAAGGAAAGGGGGGGGTGGGGGGATCCACAGAAGGGGGAGGGAAGAGAAAAAGTGGGGAGAGAGATGAGGTACAGGAGTGACGGTAGATGTGAAGGACAAGACAACAGCAGACCCGATGGTCTGTGACGAGGTTACCTGCTGGGGGACGTCAGCAGGATCACCACGTCCCTACACTGTATAGATGGAGCAGGTGGCACTGAGGATGGAAAGAAGATAGAAGGAAAGGAGCAGGAAGGGAGGGAGGCGGAGAGCACGCGCGCACGCACCCTGGGTTACAAATGTTAAGAAAATAAGAGAGAATAAGATCACGACTCATGAACACAGCCATGCCAGCTGAGGCCTATTTACTTAACTCTCTCTCTCTCTCTCTCTCTCTCTCTCTCTCTCTCTCTCTCTCTCTCTCTCTCTCTCTCTCTCTCTCTATCTATCTATCTATCTATCTATCTATCCCCAGATTTTGTTTTGTTTACTTGTTTTATACTCCCTCTCTTTCGTTATCTTCAGCCTCTCTCTCTCTCTCTCCATCATCTCCCAATTACTCTTTCCTTTCTTTCCCTCTGACATAACTCTATTCCGTCTATATTCTCAAAGTGTTCTTTCCCTCCCTCAAGTTTCAGTGTTCCTCACTCCCTCTCCTCACTCCTATATTTACCCGCTTCTTATCTTCACTTTCTGTGTTATCATTCGTGACGGCTTGGATTTTTTAAACCCTATTTGCTTTAAATGTATTTCAGACTATTCCATGTATATTGTTTACCCATTTTTTGTCAGACATCTCTATCTTTCGCTAATACTCATTGACATAATATTTATTAAATTGAATTCAAATTTGTTTCTCTGCGAACAACCATCTTACATTTTCTGTTCTTCGTAATTCCATTACTCCGTACGACATAGTCGACTGATTTTCTACAGTGAAACATTTTCTACCACTTCTATGTTCCTTGTCATCATCAACCCGCTTCTGTTTTTCGTTCGTGCGTTTTCTTCTAAATGTCTCCATACATGGCCCCTACCTGCTCCTGTTTTCACGGACTACGTTTTCTCTTCCTCATACATTTTCATACTTTTACTCGGAGTTGTTAGAGAAAATACAAGCAGGTGAGCAGGGAGGAGAGTAGACCAGTTGATGGTTTAACTTTGTGAATTAAGGAAAGTCCGAGAAAGGGGAGGGAAGTGGGGGAGGAGGAGGCCGAGTTGATTACCTGAGTTTTAATTGTTTTATTTTTTCTTGAAATTATTAAACTTAATTAAACGACCCAACTTGAGGGGTCTGGCGTCATCATCTCTAAAACCCCGACTTTAAAAAGAAAAAAAAATTAAATCTGACGCCTTGGTTCCATGTTGGATATTGTCGTGCTTACTGGCAAGGTATGTGATATATTTATATATATATATATATATATATATATATATATATATATATATATATATATATATATATATATATATATTCTATTTACTTTGCTTTGTCGCTGTCTCCCGCGTTTGCGAGGTAGCGCAAGGAAACAGACGAAAGAAATGGCCCAACCCACCCTCATACACATGTATATACATACACGTCCACACACGCAAATATACATACCTATACATCTCAATGTACACATATATATACACACACAGACATATACATATATACACATGTACATAACTTATACTGTCTGCCTTTATCTATTCCCATCGCCACCTCGCCACACATGGAATAACATCCCCCTCCCCCCTCATGTGTGCGAGGTAGCGCTTGGAAAAGACAACATATATATAAATATATATATATATATATATATATATATATATATATATATATATATATATATATATATACGGCAAGCTTGAGGGGGTTGAGTCCTGGCTGAGTCCATACATAGCAGTAACAACACCCGTATATATCTTAATGAAACCCTTTGGCCAGTTCTCTTTGTCTTAATGAAGCCAATTTAGGCATGATTTAGGCGGCCTCAAACGAGCTGTTCTCTAATTGGTAAATAGTTCGCGTCCCCAATTTATGGTTTTAAGTGGAAAATTGTACGTAATGGGATATTAGATGATTTGTATCATGTATAATTCCTTTGTGTGTGTGTGTGTGTGTGTGTGTGTGTGTGTGTGTGTGTGTGTGTGTGTGTGTGTGTGTTACCGGACTCTTCCTCCACACGGTTACACAGCAAGACTGTTGTATCATCATCAAAGGACGTTAAGGATTAAAGTCACGTCGAGAGGAAATTCTCTGTCTCCAAAAAGAGTCCATTACTTCCCAGCTCCTGACTGCAGCGCAGGGTGGAGGGTGCAGAACATGAGTGGCCCTGGGTTTGTATAATTACATTACATACATAATGTATCACTTATACATGCATTCACTACAAAAATGTAAGTATTCACGACTTAGCGATAACATCCCCCCCCCGCCAACCAACCCTACCCCTCCCCCCCCCAAAACCAACCCTACCCCTCCCCCCCCCAAACCAACCCTACCCCTCCCCCCCCTTTTTTTTCTACAAGATTTTAATTCACCCGAAGCAAATGACAACATACATTCCTTACAGTTTTTGTTATAATAGAGGAATTTCATTAGAAGTAGAGATATTGTGTGTGTGTGTGTGTGTGTGTGTGTGTGTGTGTGTGTGTGTGTGTGTGTGTGTGTGTGTGTGTGTGTGTGTGTGTGTGTGCCTTTACCATGCCTTCCTTATGCTTACACACACACACACACACACACACACACACACACACAATCGTGCTGGGGGGAGGGGGGGCTGAAACCCATTTATTAGCAGAAAAAATTGGAATAAGAACGTTGGGTTTTGATAACTACGGGCTTTAGATTCTCTTGGATACCGGACTGCCACAGGTAGGGTTGGGTATACTACCCTTGGGGGGGGGGGGGAAACTCGTACCCAGAGAGAGAGAGAGAGAGAGAGAGAGAGAGAGAGAGAGAGAGAGAGAGAGAGAGTAGAGTAGGCCGGCAAGCATGCAATGCCTTTCACCTAAATCCCGGTCATGTGCATGATGACCCAGTCTTGTGTGGGAGGGACTACCTGACACAATACATGGTAGCTGTGGCCAGCCAGCCAGCCATCCTGGTCGGCAGCCAAGGAGGCAGCGAGGTAGCCAGGCACGTAGGCAAGTAGCCAGCCGAGCAGGCAAGCAGGAATGCAAGCAAGCAGGCAGCCAGCAGTGTTCTACGCCACAGCAGAAGGCCCTGAGAATGGCCCTTCCCGCCCCCGTGGCAAACACGTGCCACACGACCCGTACGATGCATTACCCCGGCCGTGCGACCCTGTAGCACGACCACTGGGTAAGGTGTCCTGGCCCCCTGACCTGACCTGACCTGACCCACATGGGTCAAGTCATACCCAGGGGGTCGTATCGTCGTACCTGACAACATCATCATCATCAAGGGTCGTACAGTCGTACTCAAGGGGCTATGACCACCTCCCTGACGCATCTCCCTTCCCTAGCCTGATTATCGTACGACATTCATCATGACCAGGGGCGTACACGACCTCTGATAACCCACCGCGCGATATATCTCACGTCAGATGATATTCACGTGTGTGTGTGTGTGTGTGTGTGTGTGTGTTGTGTGTGTGTGTGTGTGTGTGTGTGTGTGTGTGTGTGGTGTGTGTGGTGTGTGTGTGTGTGTATCTGTGTGTTGGAGGGAGGGGGGACTTCTCGAAGGGGGAGGGAGTTTTTCTTCCTGGCTCCCGGCAAACTTTCCTCCGTGACACGAACTTCCTCCTCCTCCTCCTCCTCCTCCTCGACAAGGACCTGTCGGGAACACAGGGGGGGTTTTCTCAACGACAAGAACCCTGTCGGGGACGGGACTTCCCGACGCCCTGAGGATTGTCGGGAACTGGGGCTTCCCGACGACTGAGGACTGTCGGGAACTGGGGCTTCCCGACGACTGAGGACTGTCGGGAACTGGGGCTTCCCGACGACTGAGGATTTGTCGGGAACAGGGACTTCCCGACGACTGAGGACTGTGGGGGAACTGGACTTCCCGCGACTGGGGGGGGACTGTCGGAATAGGGACTTCCCGCCGACGAGAACCTTCGGGAACAGGAGCGTCATATGCATAATTAACTCAAAAGTCGTAATTTCCAAAGGGTTCTTTTTACGTAGTGGGGACAAGAAATGTTCTGAAAGCATGTTCTGGGGCAGCGTGAAATTCTTGGGACATCCAGGTGGACCTTGAGGGCCCTTCTGGGACA
>NC_092228.1:2633261-2733261 GCF_036320965.1 Panulirus ornatus
TTATGGTTTTAAGTGGAAAATTGTACGTAATGGGATATTAGATGATTTGTATCATGTATAATTCCTTTGTGTGTGTGTGTGTGTGTGTGTGTGTGTGTGTGTGTGTGTGTGTGTGTGTGTGTGTGTGTGTTACCGGACTCTTCCTCCACACGGTTACACAGCAAGACTGTTGTATCATCATCAAAGGACGTTAAGGATTAAAGTCACGTCGAGAGGAAATTCTCTGTCTCCAAAAAGAGTCCATTACTTCCCAGCTCCTGACTGCAGCGCAGGGTGGAGGGTGCAGAACATGAGTGGCCCTGGGTTTGTATAATTACATTACATACATAATGTATCACTTATACATGCATTCACTACAAAAATGTAAGTATTCACCACTTAGCGATAACATCCCCCCCCCGCCAACCAACCCTACCCCTCCCCCCCCAAAACCAACCCTACCCCTCCCCCCCCAAACCAACCCTACCCCTCCCCCCCCTTTTTTTTCTACAAGATTTTAATTCACCCGAAGCAAATGACAACATACATTCCTTACAGTTTTTGTTATAATAGAGGAATTTCATTAGATGTAGAGATATTGTGTGTGTGTGTGTGTGTGTGTGTGTGTGTGTGTGTGTGTGTGTGTGTGTGTGTCTGCCTTTACCATGCCTTCCTTATGCTTACACACACACACACACACACACACACACACACACAATCGTGCTGGGGGGGGGGGGAGGCTGAAACCCATTTATTAGCAGAAAAAATTGGAATAAGAACGTTGGGTTTTGATAACTACGGGCTTTAGATTCTCTTGGATACCGGACTGCCACAGGTAGGGTTGGGTATACTACCCTGGGGGGGGGGGGGGGAAACTCGTACCCAGAGAGAGAGAGAGAGAGAGAGAGAGAGAGAGAGAGAGAGAGAGAGAGAGTAGAGTAGGCCGGCAAGCATGCAATGCCTTTCACCTAAATCCCGGTCATGTGCATGATGACCCAGTCTTGTGTGGGAGGGACTACCTGACACAATACATGGTAGCTGTGGCCAGCCAGCCAGCCATCCTGGTCGGCAGCCAAGCAGGCAGCGAGGTAGCCAGGCACGTAGGCAAGTAGCCAGCCGAGCAGGCAAGCAGGAATGCAAGCAAGCAGGCAGCCAGCAGTGTTCTACGCCACAGCAGAAGGCCCTGAGAATGGCCCTTCCCGCCCCCGTGGCAAACACGTGCCACACGACCCGTACGATGCATTACCCCGGCCGTGCGACCCTGTAGCACGACCACTGGGTAAGGTGTCCTGGCCCCCTGACCTGACCCACATGGGTCAAGTCATACCCAGGGGGTCGTATCGTCGTACCTGACAACATCATCATCATCAAGGGTCGTACAGTCGTACTCAAGGGGCTATGACCACCTCCCTGACGCATCTCCCTTCCAGCCTGATTATCGTACGACATTCATCATGACCAGGGGCGTACACGACCTCTGATAACCCACCGCGCGATATATCTCACGTCAGATGATATTCACGTGTGTGTGTGTGTGTGTGTGTGTGTGTGTGTGTGTGTGTGTGTGTGTGTGTGTGTGTGTGTGTGATAGGGAGAGTGTGGAGTAGCAGGAAGATGGGTGGGGATGTACAGAGAAATACGAAGAGGTCGAGAGGAGGAGAAAAGAGAGTAGAGACGGAGATGGGGAAATGTAAGATATATAGATAGATAGGTAGACGGAGAGAGAGAGAGAGAGAGAGAGAGAGAGAGAGAGAGAGAGAGAGAGGTATGCTCCATCACATACGTCAACCCCACTGTGTAACAAAGCTCTCAGATCTGGGAGGCAGACTGAAGCTAAATATACACACACACACACACACACATAGCGGACCGTGGGAAAGGAGGTGGAGGAGGTGGTGGTAGGAGGCAGTGGTGGTGGTGGGGGGTGGGAGAATGTGGTAAATATAAGCAAACGTCTGTTCGTCTTGCGCCAAACGTAACTCTTGAACTTACGACGTCTCTTACGTCACTCCACCGCTGCTGCGTCAAGCCGCGCGCTCCGGGGGTAAATGACCGATGTACCGCGGGAAGAGGGGGGGGGGGGGGGAGTGGTCACGTCTGTGTGCCAGAACTACGAGAGAAGTGAGGGGGAGGTGGGAGGGGGAGGGGGACACAGAATGGCGTAAGGATGTAGAGGGGGTGAGGGGTGCGCGCATCACACACACACACACACACACACACACACCCTGGCTTCCTCCACCACTTGCCAACCTTGTGGCCACGCACCAGTGTCAACAACAACGCCACACCGAGCCAGATGGCAGCCACCAACCCCCTGCCCGTGCTCTTCTTCGTCTGTCACCACCTGACACGCACTGAGGCACTCAAGGTGGCCCTCGTCCCTCCCCCGATGCATGACAGTCATGGGTCATGTCATTCTTGATCGTCTCGCTGCCCTTCATGACATGCACTGAAGCAATGAAGATGTGTGCTCCTCCCTCGTGATGCATGACAGTCATGCATGATGTCTCCCACAGCGTCCGCTGTTCCTGACGCATCAGTGAGAGACATCATGCACCCACACAGTGAGAGGCATCATGCACACCCACACAGTGAGAGGCATCATACACCCACACAGTGAGAGGCATCATACACCCACACAGTGAGAGACATCATGCACACCCACACAATGAGAGACATCATGCACACCCACACAGTAGTGAGAGACATCATGCACACCCACACAGTAGTGAGAGACATCATGCACCCACACAGTGAGAGGCATCATACACCCACACAGTGAGAGGCATCATACACACCCACACAGTAGTGAGAGACATCATGCACACCCACACAGTAGTGAGAGACATCATGCACACCCACACAGTAGTGAGAGGCATCATGCACACCCACACAGTAGTGAGAGACATCATGCACACCCACACAGTAGTGAGAGGCATCATGCACACCCACACAGTAGTGAGAGACATCATGCACACCCACACAGTAGTGAGAGGCATCATGCACACCCACACAGTAGTGAGAGACATCATGCACACCCACACAGTGAGAGGCATCATGCACACCCACACAGTAGTGAGAGACATCGTGCACACCCACACAGTGAGAGACATCATGCACACCCACACAGTAGTGAGAGACATCATGCACACCCACACAGTGAGAGGCATCATGCACACCCACACAGTGAGAGACATCATGCACACCCACACAGTGAGAGACATCATGCACACCCACACAGTGAGAGACATCATGCACACCCACACACAGCCACACGCAGGTCTTATCTTTGCTTCGCCTCGCACGGAGGACGTCGCAACATACAATGTGTCCCGGCTCAATGCGTCTCCTCCAACACCTAACACTGACGACTCAACTCTCAAGGATGACTGATAATGATGTGAAGGAGGAGCCATCAACAGAGATGAGGAGTTAAGAGATAAGCTCTCAATGGAGAAGGTATGACTTCGCTGTGAGCACAGTGGGTACAGAATGTAATGTAAGAACTTCAGGCTATATGGGGGATCAAGGAGACGTCTACTGTGCCAAGAGAACATCTGTAACGAGACAAATGGAATCTAATGTGTCAGGTAAATGATCCGGACCTGAACCTTCACAAGTAGATGGATCAAAACATCAGGAAAACACCTTACCTTGTGGTGGTCGTCACAACCCATGAGGAAGAGCGGTACCTTACCCACATGTGATGCATACAAACACCAACTTTGAAGACAAATGAATACTTTAAAGGTGGAGAAATTATATCAACATAAACCCGCATCTATAGTGACACACACACACACACACACACACACACACACACACACACACACACACACATGCGCACACGCACAGAAACTTTTCCTAACCGACCTAATTATAATTCCAAGTTGACACACACACACACACAAAAACCGTTCTCCCCAACTCATTTATATTCAACAGCAGCAGAAACTAGCTTAATCTACTCACCTGTTTTAAGCTGAACTGTTCCGCTGTTGTGTAAGGCCCTGTGCTTAAATGCAAACTATCCCCGTCTGTTCTGTTCTCTATCCCACAGTCCCGTCGTCTATCCCAGGTCCACACTATCTCAAATTAATGTTGTTTATCCCACAGTACTCTTGTCTATCCTGCTTCAGGATAGATAATTGATCTAACTCACAAATGTTTCGTGAGCACCAGTCTTAACTATCCATATTCCCTTCTCTCATGATTCATTGCTTTTAACCTCTCAAGTACGACGGTACGACCTGAGCACTCATAGGTACGACCCTCAAGCACGACGGTACGACCTTAAGACCCTTAAAGCACAAGTCAATGGCTATAAATGCCATCATATCCAGAGGTCGTACCGTCGTATGCTCGAGGGGTCGTACCGTCGTGGACTGCCAATATTTTCATCTTTGATGAAATCTAATGTATGTCTTCCACTGTCCCAGACTCACACTCAGGAGAACATAACTTAAGATTTGTTCACCAATTATGTTCCGTATATATATATATATATATATATATATATATATATATATATATATATATATATATATATATATATATATATATATATTTTTTTTTTTTTTTTTTTTTTTTTTTTTTTTTTTTTTATACTTTGTCGCTGTCTCCCGCGTATTGCGAGGTAGCGCAAGGAAACAGACGAAAGAAATGGCCCAACCCCCCCCATACACATGTACATACACACGTCCACACACACAAATATACATACCTACACAGCTTTCCATGGTTTACCCCGGACGCTTCACATGCCTTGATTCAATCCACTGACAGCACGTCAACCCCTGTATACCACATCGCTCCAATTCACTCTATTCCTTGCCCTCCTTTCACCCTCCTGCATGTTCAGGCCCCGATCACACAAAATCTTTTTCACTCCATCTTTCCACCTCCAATTTGGTCTCCCTCTTCTCCTCGTTCCCTCCACCTCCGACACATATATCCTCTTGGTCAATCTTTCCTCACTCATTCTCTCCATGTGCCCAAACCATTTTAAAACACTCTCTTCTGCTCTCTCAACCACGCTCTTTTTATTTCCACACATCTCTCTTACCCTTACGTTACTTACTCGATCAAACCACCTCACACCACACATTGTCCTCAAACATCTCATTTCCAGCACATCCATCCTCCTGCGCACAACTCTATCCATAGCCCACGCCTCGCAACCATACAACATTGTTGGAACTACTATTCCTTCAAACATACCCATTTTTGCTTTCCGGGATAATGTTCTCGACTTCCACACATTTTTCAAGGCTCCCAAAATTTTCGCCCCCTCCCCCACCCTATGATCCACTTCCGCTTCCATGGTTCCATCCGCTGACAGATCCACTCCCAGATATCTAAAACACTTCACTTCCTCCAGTTTAGATATATATATATATATATATATATATATATATATATATATATATATATATATATAATTTCGTTCAACTGTTCCATAGCACAAAGCCTTTACCCTGAGTGACAATGGTTCCCTGGCCTACATTACAGGCCTGACAGCTAAGGTGGGGGGGTTAGGATACCCACAGATCCTAAACAGATCCTATGTCACAGAGTCCCCGCACCAGCCAACAGGATGGGCAGGTGGATCAATGTGGTGGTGGTGGTGTTGGAGGGAGTGGTGGTGGTGGTGGAGAATATCGAAAGAGGGGCGCACATGCTCGCCAACTCTGACATTTTGATAAATTACACTGTCCAACTCCGTGTATCTTTTTCCTCCACACACACACACACACACACACACACAAACTCATGGGAATTTGTGGAAAACATTTGCATATCTGGCAGAATCGTCCCTCCATGTTCCACGAAAAGATATTTGAAATATTCGTTATATAGGGGCGATAAGATATGAAATGACAGCCATATAGGGACTATAAGCAAAATATAGAATCTATAACATGAAACATATCACTGTGAAAATGACAGATAATATTCGAATTCCGATAAAAAACCTACACAGCCACCATGACCATGATCCACAAACTTGTATGACCTTCGAAAAGCGAGACAGACTTCAATACAGAAGACAGAACCGTCAATCAAAGGTCGAACGAAACTGAAGGCATCATATTTCACGTCCGGCACATGTACAACCTCACCATACTGCCTCAAATATTTACTAACCCTTACACATAACATATGTACCGACCCTTCGTATCTGACCTTCCATGTAAACCCCCTCGCTCACGAGGACAGGGCCCTTATGTAAGCTAGGTCAAAGGTCACACAAACATACCCTAGGATCGTACCGTCATGTTTAAGGGTCGTACCGTCGTGTGCAAGGGTCGTACCGTCGTGTGCAAGCGGTTACGATCCCCCCTCCCCATCTCAACTATACTTACGACACATGTATCATGACCTCTGACACCTGACCTTTATGGTCCCCCCCTCCCTCCTCCACTCTCTCCTCTCCCCAGCTGCACCTGTAACATTTTGTATCACCTCTCACATCTAACCTCTCTCCATCCCACCCAACTATCCTGTCTCCATCTATGTTGGTGGGTGGGGAGGAGCCTTCTATTTTCCAGCCTTGTCTCCATCTATAGTGGTAGGTGGGTAGGTCGGTGGGTAGGTGGGGAGGAGCCTTGTGCTGTACGATCCTGTCCCCATCCATTCTATCGCCACTACATCTCTCACTACCATAAATGCTTACCACTACGATACATACCTTGTAGCCTCACCTTCAATACATCCCCCTACACTACACACCTCCCTTTTTAACCCCCATTTCCCACCACATCACCTCCCATACACCCACAAGGCTGTGGGAGCCCCAAACACATACACACACACACACATACACACACACACACACCACCACCACCACCATCAGAGACAGAACCCCCAAATGTTTAGAATAACAAAAATGGTCTTGTGTTTCCCTTTGTTCCAAAAGCGGCCGTTGGATAAACTAATTGCAGGAGTTTTTATGCTCCACCTCTGTTGTCATTAACGGTCAGAGAAGTAGTTTAGAACCTGGTTTGTTAACACCAGTTTAAACAGACACACTCGATGACAGGGTTTTCCCCAGGGTAACGGAGGAAAGTTAAAGTCGTATTATCATCTACTCAACGTCTGCTTCAGTTGATGGTAGACTTAACAATCATTCATCATAACGAACTTTTTTTTAATCACTAGCATCTTCTCCTTCACTTCTCCACAGGAGAAAACTTTACAGCCGAAAAACCCTTCGTTACGTCTACACACACACACACACACACACACACACACACACACACACACACACACACAAACACACATTCTAATTCACACAAGGGCAGGTTGTGGGTGGGTTGGCGGGGGGGGGGGGCATTAATCACATTCGTGCTGGGAAAATTAAATGTTTCTTTATCTACAATACAAACAACACAACAGCGAGTTGTTGTTGTTGTTTTTACACCCATGGTATGCATCCCAGGGTCGTGAGCTGTTACGATATGGCTCATTATGGACCCTCGTGGGTCAGGTCAAAGGTCAGGCAATCATACCCGAGAGTCGTGCCACCGTCGCACTCGTGGGGTCGTACCGTCGTGCTCAAGGGGAACGTACCGTCGTAATGAAGCGATCGTACCGTCGTCGACGTCAAGTACACTTCCGGCTTCGAATCCAGGTGTCACACTGTGTTACACTGTCACTACTCTCTCCTCGGCACGCAGGAGATGACCTCACGTGACCCAGCAGGTCTTAATTACGGTCGAGGCTCCGGGGAAGGTAATGACCCAGGGTGGTCGACCCACCGCGCTAACACCTTCACCTTTTATGACCCCGGGAGGTGGCCGACCCACCCATGCTGGGCACTGCACTGTACCCACCTGGACCACGGTTAAGGTGGTGTCAGGCGGCATAAGGTGGTGTCAGGTGGCATAAGGTGGTGTCAGGCTGCTTAAGGTGGTGTCAGGTGACATAAGGTGGTGTCAGGCTGCTTAAGGTGGTGTCAGGTGGCATAAGGTGGTGTCAGGCGGCATAAGGTGGTGTCAGGTGGCATGAGGTGGTGTCAGGCGGCATAAGGTGGTGTCAGGTGGCATAAGGTGGTGTCGGGTGGCAAGTGTGTGAGTCGACATGAAAGCAAGACCCCTGTACCCCGCTGTATCTGTATTAATTCATCTGTATCTACCTATGTATACATATGTAAGAATCTGTGAAAGTGTTCATCCCGTACAGTACAAATAGGTCACACACACACACATACACACACACACAACCACACACACACACACCACACACACACACACACACACACACACACCACACACACACACATTATGCAGATAAAACTATGTCAGGAGATAAGACGCATGCGTCGAGGCGACCAGACACAACCGAGGGATTTAGGATAAAGGAAACCAAACGTCACAGGAATGTTGTGGGAATGTCATGGGAATGTCCCGTGGGAGGGGGGGTGGGTGGTTTTCCCCGTTCCAGGGACGCCACTGGAATGCCCCGGGGTTCCAGTCCTAGACTGGAGGCACAAACTGGGTCTGTCTGACCCAACATGATGCAAACACGACGACCAACACGACACACTTGTAGTACTGGAAACCTCACCTGTGCTCACGAGAGAGAGAGAGAGAGAGAGAGAGAGAGAGAGAGAGAGAGAGAGAGAGAGAGAGAGAGAGAGAGAGAGAGAGACCGACCCTGGGTATGTGATGTATAAAGGGAGAGGAGGTGAGGTGATCTCTTACTCCCATGCCTCAAGGGTCACCTGGGGTCTGTAAAACTTTACATGCTCACAACACAACCCTACAAGCTTACCTTCCCTAAATCCCGCAGGGTTTTACCCGGCACCACAACCCTACAACTGCAGTCCCTCCAGCTGCTGGCGACTGCAGGCTTCAGCGTCCTGAAAATCGTGGGTTTCACGAAGGTGTTCCCTGAACCCGGTCCTGCAGACGGTCCAGCCTGCCCCTGGCTACCTCCAAGGACACTCACTCCTGCAAATTCAATTCCTGACCCATTCACTCCAACCACCTCACCTCCTTAAGCACCCACTCACCCTGAGTCCCTTAACCACAACGTGAGTCCCTTAACCACAACGTGAGTCCCTTAACCACAACGTGAGTCCCTTAACCACAGCACAGACCCATAAACTCAGTCTCTCAGCCACAACACAGACCCACAACCTGAGAGTCTTTCCCATAACACAGACCCATAAACTCAGCCACACACACACACACACACACACACACACACACACACACACACACACGCATGCATGTATGCGACCTCAGTTTCTCCTCGCCCCCCCTTCCCCCTTCCCACCCACAACCCCAACGACACCAAACCCCGGCTGAGAGAGAGAGAGAGAGAGAGAGAGAGAGAGAGAGAGAGAGAGAGAGAGATGGGGGGGATGGGATGGGAGCAATTAACCTTGCACCACAATCCTCGCCTTCCCACAGCCAGTGTGTTTGTGGTGGGTGGGTGGGAGGGCGTCGTGTTATATCCCTCGTGCCCCCAGGGTCGCTGATACGCGGGAAATCCACGGGGAAAAATTATAGGCAAGACGGAGATCTGGGTAGAATGAAGGGAAAGATGGGGAACACTTCAGGTAGAATGATGGGTAAGAAGAAACTTTCTTGGTAGAATCATCAACAAGAGGGAAAATCCCATGATTGAAACGATAGGAAAGAGAAAACTCAATGTGTTATGGTTCTAGGTAAGAAAGCTGTTCCAATACAAAGTTATGGTTATGAAGAAAATATCCCAATGTAGAATTATAGGTAAACCAAAAAAAAAATCTTATATAGAATTTATAGATAAAACGTAAACTCCCCCACTGTAAAACTGTAAGTAAGTACGAACTGCGAAGAATTACGGGCGCGAAGAAAATCCAAATGTCGAATTATAGAGTGAGAAAGAACTCTCAGGTGGCGAATTATAGGCAGGACGAAAATTGGAGAGTGTATAATTAGAAGGTGGGAGGAACTTCACGTGTGAAGAAATTTCGTTTAAGGATTAAGTGAGAAATTCTTGAGCAAAGTATCAAGGAAGACGAAATTCCAAGTTTGGGAATGAGAAGGTATAAGATTCATGCCATGGGAATACACACACACACACACACACACACACACACATATATATATATATATATCATGGCACCTAGTTAGATAGTTCACCTCTTTGAACAGGACGGTACACGACCAGTGAGACGAGGTTACGACCCTTGGGCACGATCCTACAACTGTACGACCCTCCTCTGGCATGACGGCATGACCTTTGACCTCTTCATCACGATGGCAGCTAGACACACACACACACACACACACACACACACACACAAACACACACACACACACAGTTCCAGCAATTCCCTTTTCTGACAGAGAGATTGGAAGATAAATTCCCGGTGAAATTAGTCGTGCACTTAGCAAAAATGGCCCTGGAGGAGAAACGACTATATTGAAGACCTACCTGGAGCAGGAGGAGAGGGGGATATTGACAATTCCAGAGTCCCCCAACCCCCACCACATTTCTGGGAGAGTGAGGCAGTGAATCTGTGCCTGAGAGAGAGAGAGAGAGAGAGAGAGAGAGAGAGAGAGAGAGAGAGAGAGAGAGAGAGAGAGAGAGAGAGAGGGGGGGGGTTCAGAATAACCCTAAAAATATATTTCATTGATCTGTCGAAGTATGAACTATATATATATATATATATATATATATATATATATATATATATATATATATATATATATATATATATCCTAGCCGAAGCTCAACACCCATCTTATCGACCAGCCCCATAGGGAAGGATGAACAGCTTGGGTCGACTGCGGACCAGCAGCCGCGCCCGAGAATCGGACCTATGCAGGCAGACTCGACCCCACCCACCCAATAAACTGGTCTTGATATATTCCTTCTTCCATTTTCCTTTTAATTTCTTCTTTCCTCCTCACCTCCTAACCTCGGAGGTGGCTACACACACACACACACACACACACACACACACAAACTTGCATATCTCTCTTCCAACTTCTCTCTCTTTGACCTTCTCCCCTCGGGTCAAACCTTTCCTCTCTGGCCCGAGACGTAAGTTTCACTCGACGTGCTGTGGGCTAAATTTCGCATTTGTGATTTATTTGTGTGAGGGTCCCGGGAGGTAACAATGGAGGGGTGGGCCATTGTGAATGGAAAGACCATTGATTTCCCCCTCCATTGTGCACAGCAAAAATATAAGTGGCATAAAAAAAAACACGCTATTGTTGTTATATATTTGCAATGTCTTTCCCCCCCCTCCCCCATCCCCCATCTTTCCTTACCCTTCCTCCATCCCGCAACTTACAATCGGTGTTCGATACTGGCGCAATAAACCTACAGTGAGGCGTTAAACCTACAGTGAGGCGTTAAACCTACAGTGAGGCGTTAAACCTACAGTGAGGCGTTAGACCTACAGTGAGGCGTTAAACCTACAGTGAGGCGTTAAACCTACAATGAGGCGTTAAACCTACAGTGAGGCGTTAAACCTACAGTGAGGCGTTAAACCTACAGTGAGGCGTTAAATCATTATCGTTTTGTGCGGCAGAACCATTCACCCTGGTAAAGGTGAAGGTGGCCTTGTGTGGTGTCATCTTATCGTCTTTCATAAATCAATCTTGAAGTTTCTTGTTTATCTATCTATCTATCTATCTATCTATCTACCTACCTATCTACCTATCGATCTATACATCCACCTACATATCTATCTATCTATCTATCTATGTATCGCATCTCATACAGGGCAATTTGTTATTGGATTTTGTGTTAATTACTTTTGTATTTCTATTTAGCCAATACAACATCGGTAACATTTCTTCAGTTCTATATAAATACACGATTCTCATCGCAAGGTACTATACTTCAATTCCAATCATTAACGACAGCAATTTTCTTTAATCTTTAATTACAAAAAATCCTTTTTTCAAAACTGCATACGCGATAGTGTAACAACCAATTGAAAAAAAAAAATTCTTGAGCACATTCTGCAAGATAACTTTAAAACCATACACGTTCTCTCTCTCTCTCTCTCTCTCTCTCTCTCTCTCTCTCTCTCTCTCTCTCTCTCTCTCCTCCTCCTCGTGTCGTGGGCCTGGCTGCTACCCCACTTGCAGCCTCATAACGATACGAGAAGTGTGTGTGAAGATGATGCAACACCGCCGTAAAGACGATCACACAACGACAGTGTGACACGTTATTAATAACGAACCGAGACGCTGGTAACATCATCATCAATTGATAACAACCACAGTGGACGGTATCCTAACGACCACAACAGTTGTTAAACCCACAGTTGACGTTAAGAGTGGCTGCTGGGACCGTCTTGTCTCGTCTATCCGGATCCAAGAATCCATCCAGTCACTAGAGGCATGACACCCCGCGTTACCAAGGTCCTCAAGACTTGACCTCATCTCTCCTCCATCATACCGTGTCGGGCCAGCTAACCAGGGGGGCGGGGCCGCCGCCCGAGCCTCTCCCAAAGTGGCCGAACTGAGGCCAAGTCCAGTCCTTCCCACCCTGGAAACGAGGGGAAATGAGGGGAGGATGGGGGTGTGGTGGTGATGATGGGAAGGCCCAGGACACAACGGTAGCACCATCTGACTAGTTGCTGGAGTTAAGCGGAGGACGAGAACCCTCGACTGCAGGTGGACAGGGAGTTGTAACCTGGACGTAGATGGTGGCAGACTCTGGTGTAGAGTCTATGATCGAGGGTAGGGAGGAAGGGGAGAGGCGGTGGGTGGGGAGGAGAGGTTAAAACTGGGGAGAAAAGGGGGAAAATATCACTCAAACACTGAGTAACTTCTATGTGATGTACGTCTTTCACTATGATATCCCTCCCGTCTCCCTCACCCTCCCTACACTCAATCATTAGTGGTATAATGACCTCACCTCACCTTCCTAATACTACACACACACACACACACACACACACACACACACACACACACCTCCCATCCTTCCCACTCCACCTTCGTATGTCTGTCTATCTCTCTGCTTGAAGAGGAAATGTCTCCTCTTGCTCTCCATCAGCGAGAGTCTTCCTCTATCATGCCAACCAACCAGTAGTATGATGCATCTTCCTCACTCTCAACACGGACGGATACTTCTCTTCGTCTTCCACACTAACACTTTACCTCCTCCTCCTCTTCCTCTTCCTCCTCCTCCTCTTCCATCTCTCTCCCGGTTGATGCCAGTTGTCTCTTCCATTTCTCTCATGTCAGATATCGTTATTCTGTCTTATAAGTACACAGTGTAATCCCCCATCCCGTTCACACTTCCCGAGAGTAAATCCCCCGTCCCTCACCCCACTTCTCCAGACAGAGTAATCCCCCTCCCTTACTCTGTTCCCCCCCCCCGCATCTATCCCCATTCTCTAGAGAATGTAATCCCCATTCCACTTCCCACCTCCCCAGATACTGTCATCCCCCCTATCCCTAAACCCCGCTTCCCAGACACCGTGATTCCACCTCCTAGCCCCCCACCCCACTTCCCTCAATACACTTCACTACCTCACCCACTCCATTCTCATTCTCGTTTAACGACCGCCCAGCTAAATTCTCTCTTCGAGCTAAAGCTTCACCACCAATAATGAAGGCTACTCTCTCTCTCTCTCTCTCTCTCTCTCTCTCTCTCTCTCTCTCTCTCTCTCTCTCTCTCTCTCTCAAAGTATCCCCCGTGTGTGCGGGGGGGGAGGGGGGTTTAACCACCTCATATTGGCTTCACTCTGAATAATTTATTGAGCACAATCTCAGTGCGAATCACCCACAATTCGGTCGGAGCGAACGCCGACTCCGACCCTAAGTTATTTAGCTCGGGTTCTGCGTAGTGTTTGCAGGCGCACACACACACACACACACACACACACACACACACACACAGGCTCCGGGGTGTTCCTACGAGGTGGTGGTGGTGGTGGTGGGGAGGATGGTGGGTGTTGCGGAGTGTTGCAAAGGTATTGCAGATGGTCGTCAAGTGTTGAGAGATGATGGTGTGAGGATGTACTTTTCACAGTTGAGTTCTAAGGTGTTGCCTGGTGTTTGTCTGCGGAGCTTTCAGAGGTGTTGCAAGATGTTGCACAGGTGTTGGTGAGTGTTTGAGTGTGTTGCCACACGACGCTAGGAGACTAGGATATGATGGCATGACCTCGCACATGACCCATTAAGGGTCACGGGGTCCCGAGGTCACCAATACCCGAGGGGTCGTACCATCGACCTTCTGCTCCTGGAGGCATACGACCCGGGTGAGAGAGAGAGAGAGAGAGAGAGAGAGAGAGAGAGAGAGAGAGAGAGAGAGAGAGAGAGAGAGAGAGAGATGTAACACACAACGACCCCCTTCAGAAGACAAACGACCGCGGAACACCATCAATCCTAAACTACACTAATCACCCAATTAGCAAGTCTTATTCATGCACGCCGCCGGGGGGGGGGGGGGGGGGGCACCGCTAACGACATGCAATTACCACCCCCCCTCCTCCCTCCCCCCGAGCTGCCACCTTGAGTAAGGAGGTGTCACAAAGGTTTCCACAGGGGGATGTCTCGGGGCCACCCTGGTTTCTACGCGTACAGGTCGCAACGCAAAAGGTCTTCTACCGAAGGTCGAACGAACCACGGGGGGGAGGGGGGAGGGGGGAGGATGAGGGTTCTCTATGACGTATGGTCGAATGGCGGAGGTGTCCTTCAACATGGGTGGTCAACTTGAAGAGGTTTCCTCGACGCACTGACGTGTAAATTGGAGGTGGGGTGAGGGGTGTTTCCTGCCTCCACCTGTATGGTTACCAGACGACTGAGGTTCCCTTCCCTCGGAGGGAGGGAGGGGGGGGGGGGGGAGGGATGGCGCTGGAACACCCTATGGGGGAGAGGCGCTCGCCTCCCCCCAGCCCCAAAAGGAAAGTTGAATCCCCAGGAACAGGATCAAGACGCAGCAACACACAGCTGAGGAGTCCTGGAAATCCAAGAGAACCTTGGGAACAGAAGACGCACCCAGAGAAAACCAGGGGAACACCCCCCCGGAAACTGGGGGGAGAGGGGGGGACACGGGATCCCCCGGAAAGGAGCAGAGCCCTAAGGGGAAGGGAGCAGGGGTGGAGGGGGGGGGGTAGTGGCGAGGGAAGCCCCAGGAAGGACAGAGGGTGGGGTGGGCAGAGGGGAAGAGGGAGGGGGAGCAGGAAGAGGTTGGGGGAGGGAAGGAGGGAGGGAGGGTGCCCACTTACAGGGGGTGAGGTGAGTGGAGGAGGAGGGGGAGTGGCCATATCTCAATGGTGTATTGTTAGCCGTCTGCCACCACAGCTCCGCCACCTTTTGATTTGCTCGCTAATTAATTAGAACTTTAGGGAAACTGAACTTGTTTGATGTGGGGAGAGAGAGAGAGAGAGAGAGAGAGAGAGAGAGAGAGAGAGAGAGAGAGAGAGAGAGAGAGAGAGAGCAGGGGGAACCATGGTTCTGGAGGCTCTCTCTCTCTCTCTGGCTTGGAATGAATCTTGGTGACAGTGTCTAACCAAACACAAAAAATGTGAAATCTGGACGTGTTGATCCTTTGGTCGCCCCCTCCCCCCCCCCCTCCCTTAATAACAACAACAACAGACACGCCACACAACATCACAACCATAACCATCATCACTAGAGAATGACAAAATCAGAGCAAAAAATAATAACCATCCATATACAACACTCTACAACCATTATGACTAACACCAACTTACAACTGCCCCCCCCCCCATTCCCCATCATCCACCCCCCCAGTCTTCCTCTCCATTTCCCCCCTTCTTTAAGTAGTGGTGTTGACCTGGAACGAGGCAGTTTAAGACGGGTGTGAGGTGTGGTGGAAGAGGGGGGTGGGTGGGAGGTTGGTAAGACGGGATGATCCTACACCCAGACCTACTAAGGCAGTTTAAGATGGAGTAGTTGATGAGTTACGACACCGTCTTGTGTTGTGTTGTGAGGGAGGGGAGAGGATCGTGCCCAGGGGAGGGGGGGATTTGAGGAGGATTAGGGGGTAGTGCGTGAGGGAGGAACGGCGTGTGGCAAGAGAGGGAGGGAGAGAGGGAGGGAGGGAGGGAGGGAGGGAGACGGAAGAGGTGGGAGAGCTAGCGATGGTGCAGAATGGAAAATGGAGAGGAAAGAATAACGAAAGAAATGGTGATGGAAGGGGCGAGAGACAGAAGGAAGGGGGGAGTAAACAGGGTGAAGCTGGGGGGTCATGAACAAGAATAATAGAGAGAGAGAGAGAGAGAGAGAGAGAGAGAGAGAGAGAGAGAGAGAGAGAGAGAGAGAGAGAGAGCTGGAGTCCAGACTGAGTGAAGACAAAACCATTACAGTGTGTGTGTGTGTGTGTGTGTGTGTGCGTGTGTGTGTGGAGGGATAGCTTGGATCAGCTGGTGAAGGCCCAGGGGTGGGGGGGTTGGGCTCGGGGGGTGGGGTAGATCAGCTGCTGGGGCTGGTGGGGCTGCTGGGGCTGGGGCTGGTGGGGCTGCTGGGGCTGGGGCTGGTGGTGGAGTCTGACCCTTCATTACAGCCAGGTTGGGGACAATAACAGTGTGTACGGAACCTCATCTGAGCCACCCTCATCTTTTCAATCACCCGCTCTCCTCCTCCCTCCTCCTCCTTATTTACCTTCCTCCTCATCATCACACTCCTCTCCTCCTCCTCCTCCTCCTATTCCTCCTCCTCCTCTACTACTATTACTACTTCTACTAATACACAACTATTATTTTTCGTCCTACTTTTTTATTCTTAATTTTCTTTTTCTTCTTCCTCTCTCCTTACATCACTCCCTTCTTCCCTTCTCACCTACACCCCTACTGTTCCTCCCCTATTACCTAAGTCTTCCTCCCCAACTCCCTCCCCATGTCTTTCCCCCCTTCCCACACATCCCTCTCCCTTTCCGTTCCTCTCCCCATACCCCTCTATTTCTCCCCTCTCCCTCCATCTTCTCCCCTACTCTCTCACTCATCCTTCCTCTCCTCCTTCCGCCTCTCCCACCGCTCCCTCCTCTCCCCCCCCCCCCCCCAGCCTCTCCCACCCAAGAGCTCAGACTTACGCCGGGGTGAAGAGATCTTGCTCCCCGAGACGGGTTAATTATGGATCACTGGAGGAGACGGCTGACCTAGGACGGGGAGAGAGGAGAGAGAGAGAGAGAGAGAGAGAGAGAGAGAGAGAGAGAGAGAGAGAGAGAGAGAGAGAGAGAGAGAGAGAGAGAGAGAGAGAGAGAGAGAGAGAGAGAGAGAGAGAGAGAGAGAGAGAGAAATGATGAAGTTAATGGGGGTTAGAGAGAAAGATAACCCCTATTCCACTTATACCCTGCACATATAAGTCCGTGATATCATCACCTCCTCCTCCTCCTACATGTGAACTTTAACCTTCACTTATATCTTCCGTTTTCTTAATAACGCTTGGATGAGGCGCCACAGGTCAACCCGTTTTCTATGATAACCAATTAAATCAAAAAAAGGTTTCGGTGTGAAAGGCAGAGAAACTTGTGACCTTCGATATTTCGAGAGAGAGAGAGAGAAAAAAAAATAGTTAATGAACTAATTAATAAATAAAAATGAAATAATTGGACAAAAATTATTAATTCATATAAAAAGTTAGTAAAAAAACGTGAGCCAAATTTAACCTATAGTAATGAAAAACAAAAAACGAAATAAAAAAAATTAAAGCTTTTCGAGTTCAATTAACAGCTAAAATATCTAATCACTCACACAATTCCAAAATATCATTCGTGAGAAATATTCACATGACGTCAGAATATTCTAGGAAAATAATTGGCATGGGTCAAGATAAGGGTTAAATGATGATAGTGTGTGTGTGTGTGTATATATATATATATATATATATATAAACTTGTATACAGTTCATATTCACAACTTTATAAGTCAGCGCGCTCGCGCGCGTGTGTGTCTGTGTGTGTGTGTGTGTGTGTGTGTGTGTGTGTGTGTGTGTGTGTGTGTGTGTGTGTGTGTATTGTGTACTTCCTTGTATACATACATACATACAAAGCAAGCATGCATATCCTTAGGTTTAGTGTATCTCTTACCTTCGTCCTGCACATGGCCAGCCAAGTTTCCAATCCTCCAGTAACTTAATTTCGAAAAACTCCGTCAACTTACCTAAAATAAGAAACGAAAACAAAAGCAATGAATATCATACATGTGTGTAATACATCGACACTGAATCTAAGCAAACAGTTTACAGACCGGGGATTGGGAAACAAGATAAACAAGATAATAATCTATTTATCAGCAAATTCAACTTAAATCTAGAAATCCACCCAAAAGGGAAGAGATTATCATGATTACTGTAGCTACAGATAAACATAAAAAGGAACAAACAGTTAATGTTACCCTCTGAGCTCAGGGGTCGTATGTCTGTCCTCAGTAAGTCAACCTAACCTAACCTAACCTAACCTAACCTAACCTAACCTAACCTAACCTAACCAAAAGGAAATAAAAATATACAAACGCAGTCTAAACGTGATGATAAATTATAATATGATGATACGTGTATATAATGATAATAATAATAATGATAATAATAATAATAATAATAATAATAATGATAATAATGATAATAATAACGATAATAATAATAATAATAATACTAATAATAATAATAATAATGATAATAATAATAATAATAATAACAAAGCAAACATTTAAACTACCGCTAAACTCGGCCATCTTTAAAGAGATAGGAAATTAACCACTTATTTCTGTTTACAACTTAGAACCTAAACATTCATCTCAATCAACACAAGAAATATATAAACAACTGAAGTAAATATCTGTATGCATCAGAAAATCTTATATACTAACAAATAAATGCACACACCTTAATGACAAATGCATTGACAAAGTACATATACATATTTATATATATATATATATATATATATATATATATATATATATATATATATATATATATATATATATAATATGAATTAATAAGGTAATCTGGGATAATTCGTAGGTATGCAAATTTTATGCTAATTCTAAAAATAAACAGAGGTACAGGACCACATATCGAACACAAATTACTAACACATAAAATACCTGAACTGATAATATAATTAGTTACGTCAGCAGAGATAAATTACTTTCAATCTTCCATCGCAAATTACATGCACCATTACTGCTAAGTGTAACACCATTTCCACATTTCAAATCGACGCAGAATCTAAATGCAACTTTCTAATGTAATTTATAACATGCATTCGGCATTTAAATCCCGTTTCTAAATTCGACGATATATATGCAAAATTACCTGTGAATTACATTCAAAAATCCATTTCTTTTGGAATTAATATTCCAAGCAACAGAGGCTGGAATATATATTGGAGGCTGATGTAATTTTCTCTCTTATCTTCTTCTTCTTCCTCCTATTTATTCTCATTCTTCTTCAACCAACACTAACAAAGCTCACCTCCCGCTTCAGGTACAACTTAACAAACCCTCACTTGAGACACCTCCCACTTGAGCAACAACCTCGCAGTAACTTCAGCTGCTGTAGCAGTAACTTCAGCGACTGTAGCAGTAACTTCAGCGACTGTAGCAGTAACTTCAGCGACTGTAGCAGTAACTTCAGCGACTGTTACAGTAACTTCAGCGACTGTTACAGTAACTTCAGCAACTGTAGCAGTAACTTCAGCGACTGTTGCAGTAACTTCAGCGACTGTAACCAAACTTCAGGTCACTCAGGGTCGACAATAATAACACGGTTAATAACACGGTACAAAATTGAACGCAAAGTCGACAAAGTACATAAAGTACATGAAGGTAATACAGTCCCATTTACTGATACAGTGAATACAGTTACATACAGTGTGTATCTGTAGTTACCTGTATATTAAGATACTTGTATTGTGCCTAACTGTATGTAAAGCTACTTGTAGCTATATGTAATGTACGATTATTTGGAACTCCATTCACTTCTATGTACGTACGTCAAGTTATATTCCTCTCTTGTGTCTTCCCTGACGATGTGATTATTACACGAAAGTGCACTTGGGAACTTTTCGTGTTTCATTTTCCCCGTGGACTCATAGGAATATATATATATATATATATATATATATATATATATATATATATATATATATATATATATATATATATATATATATATATAATCAGTAAATACCTATGTAGCCTGCCACGTACACATATGACCCTGTGTAACATATAACCCTTAATGACCAGTAAGCACCAAATTCCCATCGATTACCGAGGGATCAAGGAACATAAACCCAGCGGCGGCGTTATGAGACGACTCGCAAACTGGTATATCACTGTCATGATCAAAGACCATGCCAGGCACGAACGGGGCCAGATAAGCTGTAAATTGCTTCCAGTTACCAGGAGATAACACAGCTGGACTGTCTTCATACATCCTTCTGTAAGATCCCACAGAAAACGGTACTGGGGTATATATGTATCTTACAGTTTACGTTCTCCTTCATTACAGACAGCGCTGATGGAAGAAAATGGTCCTGCTGCTGTCCTGTTTTCTTTATCCCTGGGGATAGGGGGGAGGGGGGGGGGGGAGAATACGGGCCACGTATTCCCTGCGTGTCGTAGAAGGCGACTAAAAGGGGAGGGAGCGGGGGGCTGGAAATCGTCCCCTCCAATTTTACTTTGCCAAAGTAAGGAACAGATAAGGAGGTCAAGTGAGGATTTTTTCCCTGACGCTACCTCGCTATCGAGGGAAATGGATATCAAAACTATACATTATATAAGAGACCAAATCTAAGTCATGAGCTAAATATACATTGCTGTTCAGCCATAACAAAAGCAAAAATGTTGTCTATCATATAAAATAGTTACAATTAAACCAGAAAATTCTTTATATGAAGAATAAAATGTCTGGCTATGAAAGGTGAGGGTAATAAAATATTACAAATTTAACAAAGGCGAAACAAATGTCATGATATTAAAAGAAATTAAACGCACTGGAATATATATATATATATATATATATATATATATATATATATATATATATATATATATATATATATATATATATGATAGCAAGATCATACAACTTTACTACATACAACCTTCCGTCACTACAGCAGTTACCAACACAGTGTAAAGTAGGACTACGAGGAATTATTCCTTCTCCTTCCAAGAGTCTTTGAGCCGCACACCAACAAACAAACAAACAAAAAGTACCGTGAATGAATCATAGCAAAGGTAAGCCTAGCAACGCTACCTTTACGACGAGCTAGGCTAGGCTAGGCTACCCTTCAGGCTGAAGTCATAGCTAGGCTAGGCTACCCTTCAGGCTGAAGTCATAGCTAGGCTAGGCTAGGCTAACCTTACGAGCTTAAATAGGCTAGACTACCCTTTAGGTGGCAGTCTTAGCTAGGCTAGGCTAACCCTCAGGCTGAGGGCTTAGCTAGGCTAGGCTAGGCTGCCCTTACAGTCGAGGCTGAGCCCCTCCGGAGGGCCCAGGGGCACGCCCTCCCACACAACCAGGCAGCCACTCCCCGAAGCCTTTGACACGACGGGTGAAAATTTAATTAGGGTAAACAGAAAACCTCTGAAAGAAAGGTCAGAGGTGCATGAAGAGCCGTATTTATTGATTCTGGGAGAGTAATGCCCACCGCTCCAGCAGCACAGGGAGTCGGACACTCCCCAGTCAACGATGCCATCGCCACAAGAGGGCAATCCGCACAGGTAGTGGGGCATCCTTCAGCGTTGACTAAAACAAGAAGTTGGGGGAGGGAAATGCCTTCATCTTTCTACGTTTCGGGATTCATTTAGCTTTTCTGTTTTCCTACCTTCCCAGGTGGTAAGGTTTAGCGCTAAGCTTACTCAGGGAGAACCAGCTCCAGACGACAATAGAGAAGGAAGATGACTGGAGGGTGAGAATAATGACATCATACTCCTCACTGAAGACACATCTCAACTACGTCGCTTCTAATTCTAGGATGGCGAGAAAATGATACGAACGCTTCACATCTGAAACATCTTCAGATATGAAGCGTTGCTCGAGCGGGTTCTCAGACTCACCTGTCTCCTCTCTTATCTCCTTGAGCGATATCTACTGTTTTATCTCCCTAAACATCTCTCCCTTTCTTTCAGCTATTTGTTCTGTCTCTTGTACATCTCTTCTCCCACAGTTAAATCTTCTATATCACCTTCTACATATCTTCTCCCACAGCTATATCTTCTCCATCACCTTGTACATCTCCTCTCCCTAGACTAATCTGTTCTCCTTAATCTCTCATTATTCTTCTCCTTCCTAATTAATTATTCATCTTTCAGGTTAAGTACAGAAGTTGAGTGTGGCTTACACGACACTGTCATCACAGGGGGTTCATCAGAGTCCCCAACTTAACAGTTCATGTTACCGTACTCACATAACTGGTCCACCGTCTTTCCAGGTGGTCTCAGCGTCCACTTGATGTCCCCTTATTCCATCCACTGGCCCGTAGTTCTCCTCCATTCATCTAATGATGGTTACTCCTAATGGTCTCAGGGGTCGAGCACTGCCTCTTGCCTTCTCTTGATGGCTACCGTGACGCTGTTCGAGGAGCGGACCTGGAGGGTAACATAACGGTCAAGCATCGTGTGGCTGATCTCCACACACAAACTACAGTTCGTCTTGACCGAGACTTTGGCTCCTCTCAAAACGCCGCTGGTTCTTCCCCCACCGTTCGTTCACACGGCCGCCTCTCGGCAGTTCCAGGTGCTGGAGTCTGGCAGTTCCAGGTGCTGGAGTCATGATCACAACTTTTTCTTCAGCTGTTCCAGAGTAATCTTAATGATCTCTAACGTGTCTTAATGCTCTTTAAATCCTTTAAAGGGTTCTCTTCTTCCTTTTAATCTTCCTAAAGTTTCCGAAATGATCACACGTTCCCTTTAATCCCATTCTTCCCCGATCATGACTGCTAACGACTCCTAAAGGTTCCTCTCCATCAACCTATTTCCATAACAGTCAGTTCTGCTTGTTGGCGCTCGTTTCCCTTAAGGGGATGTATTCCCCCCTTAATGGTCCTATGTTATTCTAGTTCCTCAGAACCCTTAACTAGCGCCAGCTGCTGCAAATGGCCCCTGATTTCACTTGCGTTTCATCTGTGGTTCTCTTAATTACCTCTCCTTTCTCTTGGCTTCTAATTGTTCCAGCCCGCTGTTGGCATTGCAAATCGTTTCTTCTTCTTTCTGCTTCCCATCTTCTTTCACTCCGCTTTCCTCATTCCTCCTTCTGAACCGCTCTCATTCATGAAGCACTTCAGCTGTTTCTTTGTTACTTTGTTTCTTTTTCTCCTTCACTTCCAGACCAGCTCTCCATTCTCTTCTTTGTTTCTCCGTCACCATTTCCTCTCCTACTCCCCATTTTCTTCAGAACCTATTTCATCTTCATCGCCGCCGCGTATTTCCTCACATCCGTATCATCTTTCCTTCCCTTCCGCATTACATCTTCATCTCCTACTTCCGTCATTTTCACTTAGGTCGTCATTTCTGTCTTACTTCATAGACTTTTCATCTTACGTTAGCTGCTTCTCTCTCTATGTTCTCAATACGTTTCTCTCCTCCCTTAACTGCCTCCTTTCACCTCTTTCATATCTCCTTGTCTTTATTCCCGCACTCTTCTCCTCTCTTCTTACTACTTTAACTACCATTTACTGTGACTTTAATATCTACTCCCTCCTTTCTATTCATCTACTATTACCACCCGTTTTCTCTTTCTCTCTCTGTGTACCATTAATCCATTCTCACACCCATTTTCTTTACAATTTCCCCCCATTACCCTATTACCTTCGTGTGTCTTCACTCCCCAGACATCAGCTGTAAATGCACATCCCCATCCTGCACATCACACACCCACGTACGCACGCACGCACAGCCTCTACAATGTATATGGGACGGACGGGGGTGGAGGGAGGAGGGAGGAGGGAGGAGGGAGGAGGCGATTGAAATAGCAGGCAACAGCGACCACTGTTACGTGTTGCTGTTGCTTTGACGGAGACATAACAGAACAAAACAATGACTCGCGTTCTTTATCCCAACGCTTACTACCCTCATCTACGCTGTGAGAGAGAGAGAGAGAGAGAGAGAGAGAGAGAGAGAGAGAGAGAGAGAGAGAGAGAGAGAGAGAGAGCAAGGGCGAGTCATTCGTGTCATGTTTTGAGGAGGGGGAGCGACCACTGAACACGTCCCCTGGGCTTGTCCACCTGGGGGAGAAAGAGTATGGATGGAAGATAGAAGAAAGAAAAAACAATTATCTCTTCAAAGATAAAGCCTCTCTCTCTCTCTCTCTCTCTCTCTCTCTCTCTCTCTCTCTCTCTCTCTCTCTCTCTCTCTCTCTCTCCATCCAAACTTATACCTCTCTCTATCTATTCATCTATCTACCTATCTGTCTATCCATCTGCACATAATGCACACGTGAATTTCATTTAAGCAAAACCCTGACACCAGCACACTGCACACGACACCCCGACACGTCCCAAACCCCACAAACAGAACCAGAAACTTTAACAAACGAACAAAAAAAAAAGTATTTCTAAACCGTTAGAAAAAAAAAACATACATGAGCATTTCCGTGTGTGTGTGTGTGTGTGTCTGTGTGTGTGTGTGTGTGTGTGTGTGTGTGTGTGTCTGTGTGTGTGTGTGTGTGTGTGTGTGTGTGTGTGTGTGGTTGGTGACAACCTCAGGTGAGGGAAGAGCTTTAAGGATGTTTATGGTTACTGAGGGACAAGTTAGCTAACTGCCTCAATGATAGCACGTCTGAACCTAACCTAATCCAACCTAACCTAACCTAACCTAACCTAACCTTACCTTACCTAACCTAACCTAACCTAAACTATTACCTAACCTAACCTAACCTAACCTAACCTATTACCTAACCTAACCTAACCTAACCTGGAAGTCATCATCTCCCCACCGTCTTCATCACTACATCCTGAAGGTCACCTCACCTTGAACCACTTCTTCACACCTTTCCACGATACAAGTATATAAATATATATATACATTCTTCCTATCTTTACTAAACTGTGCTATTCTTTTTTTCCCCTCGCATGGGTAATACTACACAGACCTAAACTCAGGTAACTGTGATGGCGACTTTGAAAATGACCACGACTTGGAGTATGAAGCCAAGGTTATTTATTTACCAGTACACTGACATGAGCCATAATGATGAGTAAAGGTGCTTCAGTCGTGCTCGAGGGTCGTACCGTCGTGCTCGAGGGTCGTAACGTCGTGCTCAAGGGTCGTATCGTCATGCTCGAGGGTCGTAACGTCGTGCTCGAGGGTCGTAACGTCGTGCTCGAGGGTCGTACCGTCGTGCTCGAGGGTCGTACCGTCGTGCTCGAGGGTCGTACCGTCGTGCTCGAGGGTCGTACCATCGTACCAAATACCACATCCTCTCCACACGCACCGTGGAGTGAGGACAGCGAAAAAGACTTCACTGTAGTTAGACTGTATCTGTGAATCCCACAAATCTACACTTAAAACTGATGAAGAAGCTACGAAACTGTGGCTCATCACGAACTAATTACAACGAACGCGTGAGAACGACTTCAGACGAGCAGGCGTGTCAGGACACGACCACACGGATGAAGACAGAGCTTGGGACCAATCCCTGATATCATATATATACTGTATTCTTATCCGGAGTTCACACCAGGTATGCGACTACACAGGAATGGTGATTTCGTGGCGTTACCTGGTATCACGCAACGACATGCGAACGATGTAATTAATCACAGTTAATCACTGAGAATATATGAAAGAACACAAGATAATCCTGGCCATAAATCAAGAGAATAATTCTCAACTCAGTAATTATCAAAAATTCATGCAAATCATATACATTACAGAATGGAGTCCGAAATATTTTTAACCCGGGGTAAGCTGTTACAACGAAGCGATCAACTTTGTGATCTTAATCATTGTTAATCACTGTTAATCTTAGCTTACGTGATTGCCATTCCCTGAGCACAGTACGTGTACGTACATGGCCGGCCGTCATGTTACCCATTATGTGATGTACGTAGCATGGAAGGGGGGGGGGGGGGATGAAGATCGTCATATCCGTCGTCTGTACGTCTGTACGTACGTCGTCTCACACACACACATCCTCCCAAACGCATGATGACTCCTGGATCTTCAAAATTTCTAGTTTACTTCAAAGAAATTAAAAAAAAAATGTTTTCCATGACTGGTTTTAAAAGCCCATAATATATTCGTGATCGTAAAAGTCTTATAATATATTCTTCATTCTGAAATTTCATCAAATATTCCTGATTTTAAAACTTCCTCGCTTGGATCAAAATTCTTTAACGGAGACACACAAGTACGTCCATCCGGCGTCCACTGTACCCAAAAATTAAATATGATTATGTATTGAACAGTTCACTGTATAGTGAACATGAGCCACGTGAATGGTGAGAGGGTATTGCCTCCTTGTCATTATTAATCTCATCACCTGAAGAAGGTGTTCACATATTTTTTTCTTTTAGTTGATAGCGATAACTTGACGGTAAGTAGCCTTAACGACTTGACGGTAGTAGCCTTAATGACCGTTTGCCAGTTTGAAGGGTCTAAAGCCCAAACAACCAACTACAGAGAAATACCAGTTATGTGAGAGGTCAATCTAGGGTCACCTGCTCCACTCAATACACCTGTACATTAGACCTCAGCGCTTGTATAGTTCTGACCTTAGCAAAACGAAAAAGAAAAGCAGGTACTGATTGACACCAACGTAAAAAAAAATGAATATTCACGGGACGATGGTAATCGTCGTAGGACACTGCAACAGGGAGGAGGGGAGGGGCGTGACTACAGCTGGTCACACCCCTCCCCCTTGAGTTAGAGAGAGAGAGAGAGAGAGAGAGAGAGAGAGAGAGAGAGAGAGAGAGAGAGAGAGAGAGAGAGAGTATGACAGGTGAGTTATTGGCTTGCCACAACCATCCTGTCCTCGTAAAAGACTTGACAAATGACGGTCTCTTCCACGGGGGGGGGGCCCGTCGTATGGTCTTTAGACCCCCCTCCCCAACCCCACTCTCCCCCCCAGGACACAGGTCCCCTCAGCAGCTTGGTAATGGAGGCAACAGTAGAGTCTGTAACCTCAGGATGAAGAAACATGCGCCCCACGACCTGTCTCCCTCGCTGGTAGCGAACCCCAGATGAATCAGAGTATGTTTGTGTCTGGCAGTAATAATAATAATAATAATAATAATAATAATAATAATGATGATAATAATAATAATAATAATGACAATAATAATGATAACTATCAAAAAACTGCATTAAAAAACAATATTTTTATGCAAACTTGATGAATACCTCAATCTATCGAGAGATTCAACTTCTATCTTTATCATCCAAAGACGTAAACCATGTCCTCATTTTTCTTAATTCACTGCCATCCGGCTTGGTCCTCCTCCACCACCTGTAATCCGGCAACGAAAATCCCATTTCAAGGACGAGAAAAACATGATTCATGGCTACGTCATCACGGACTTTCGAGGCGTCGTTTTCCCCCTCTGTCTTCACGACATAACATCTCTTCCATCAACGACTTACGGGGTAAGCTCCCTCGTGTACACTGTTAACCCACGACGAACGGTGTATCTACATACATCACTAACGATACAACACCCCATTGTTACATGGCCCTCCCACAACAACCTGGGGATCTCCTCATACCTCGTTCCTCATGTTTAATTCAGCCTCACTACAAATATATACATCTAAATATATACATCTAACAGGATAAGAGGATAATCTACGACCTCAAACGTCGTAAGAAAATCGGGGTCATGGAGAGAATATATATATATATATATATATATATATATATATATATATATATATATATATATATATATATATATATATATATATCACAGATTAGCAAAGGTCACACGATATGGATCTCCCTCCATTATAATAGCCGTAGGAAGAGAGGGAGGTGGGAGGGGTGAGGGAAGGAGAGGCAAGAGGAAAGCATCGCTCACGTGCTATACTGCTTGCCTGCAGGAGGAGGTGGGGAGGAGAGGAGAGGTGGGGAGTGAGGAGGGAGGAGTTAAGGTCCAACTCAGCTATGGTCTATGAGGCAGCAACCTCACCATGAAACACTCCGGCCAAAATAAGAAAATCAAAAAGAAATTCTATTGAAATGTTAAGGAATCAAAAGGAATTCTTACAAGGTACACAAGGTATACACGGTATACATGGTATACACGTACACACGGTATACACGGTATACACGTACACACGGTATACACGGAATACACGGTATATACGGTACATACGATATACACGGAATATACGTAGACACGGTATACACGGTATACACGTACACACGGTAAACGCTGACTCATTCTAGTTCATGAAGTTCCATAAAACTGTTGTTATACGGGAGACAACACAGTCTCCACCCTCTCTCTCTCTCTCTCTCTCTCTCTCTCTCTCTCTCTCTCTCTCTCTATCTCTCTCTCTCTATCTATCTATCTATCTATCTATCTATCTATCTATCTATCTTGCTTCCCCTACGATCATCAGTATATGATGTAAACACTATCTCTCGTACAACCAGATAAGACTCCACAACCATTCCTAGCCAGCATCACAACCAACATGTTTCATCATCGTGGCCAGCAAAAACGTGTGAGAGGAAAGGGAAATAACGCCATTAGGAATACATAGAGAAATGGATCATGGCGGCAATACCTCTGGTTAATTACATTGATCAATATCCGATTCACAAACTGGCGAATTGGCTTCATCCCTTAATTTCCCGTGAACCTCCGGGGTAATGAAAAGATTAACTTTGAAATTAATGAGCCAAGACCTATTCAGAAACCATTACTTGAGGAGGGCAATTAATCCTAACTCACGTAGACGCCGTTAACTTCCTAGTTAATAAACTCTGACACACACACACACACACACACACACACACACACACACACACACAGTCAACCCTGGATATAATAATAATAATAATAATAATAATAATAATAATAATAATAATAATAATAATAATAATAATAAACCAACGCAAATACGCAATTCGTTAACTTCAAGGAAACATTAACAACACATACAGAGACAGGCGCTATGTCGTTATCACTTGAACTAAACCAATAAACCAATCCGATTTGTTTTTTAACCTCCATGACAGAGCGATACACTCTCTCTCTCTCTCTCTCTCTCTCTCTCTCTCTCTCTCTCTCTCTCTCTCTCTCTCTCTCTCTCTCCCTCTCTCTCTCTCTCTCTCGTTCTTAAGCCAGTTATCCTCCTGCGTCTTACCTCTCACACCCTACACCTCTCCCGCCCCCTCCGACCACGCCTCTCCCACTCTATCCCCCCCTCCCCTCTTTACTCTCCCTCCCCCTCCCCTCTTTACTCTCCCTCCCCCCCTCCCCTCTTTACTCTCCCTCCCCCTCCCCTCTTTACTCTCCCTCCCCCCCTCCCCTCTCCATACCACATCAGGTCGCATCACAAACGCATTCGTCATCTCCGTGAATCAGATACACGTCTTCCCACGCTATAGGAGAACTGCGTTCATTTCAGTCCCTTCCGCATCAGGTTCTCGAGGCGCCGCAAGCGGCGGTGGACGCATGCGGTACCCCCGGGGGTGCGGTGGGGTTAATAAAACTGCCGGTGTACCGCACACGAGCGCTGGCTGGCTGGCTGGAGGAGTGGTTAGCAGGAAGGGTGGGTGGGAGGCGGGTCATTTATGGGGTTTGGTCCTTATGTATTTAAGAACGACGGTACGACCCCTGAGCACGACGGTACGACCCTTGAGCACCACGGTACGACCCCTGAGCACGACGGTACGACCCCTGAGCACGACGGTACGACCCCTGAGCACGACGGTACGACCCCTGAGCACGACGGTACGACCCCTAGGCACGACGCTTAAGCACGACGGTACGACCTTTGGGCACGACCTTCGACCTTCGATCATGACGGTGCGACCCCTAAACACGATGGTACGGCCAATGAGCACGACGGGTCAGGTTAAAAGGTCATGTTAGGCCAGGCCATCATACCCCAAATGTCGTACCGTCGTGCCCTAGGCGTCGTCCCGTCGTGCTGAAGGCGTCGTACCGTCGTGGTCAAGGGTCGTACCGTCGTGCCCTAGGCGTCGTCCCGTCGTGCTGAAGGCGTCGTACCATCGTGCCCTAGGGTCGTGCCGTCGTGATGAAGGGTCGTAGCGTCGTGATGAAGGGTCGTCGCGTCGTGGTCAAGGGTCGTAGCGTCGTGCTGAAGGCGTCAGCACCACGCTACTCCCTCAACTGCTTGCTCAGCGTCAGCCATGAACCCAAACCACTTAATCTTTGAACAAAGCTTCACTAACTGTTGAACTGACCTCTCTTACGTTGCCCACCGCTGCTGTATATCTCTATTTCTCTATTATCTCTATTTCTGGACTATCTCTATTTCTCTATTATCTCTATTTCTGAACTATCTCTAGTATTTCTCTATTATCTCTATTTCTGAACTATCTCTAGTATTTCTATATTTGAACTATCTCTACATCTGCTCGTTCTAGCCCCCGTCCCGTTAGTCATGTAGTGCAGACAGTGGAAGCATGACGTAACGAGGGTTGACCACACATACTGGTCTCATGACAAAAAAAAACCAAACAGTGGGGGAGGGAATTGGGGGGGAGGTGGATTGGGGGTGAGAGGTAAGGAGAAACAGGAGGAGAGAGAGAGAGAGAGAGAGAGAGAGAGAGAGAGAGAGAGAGAGAGAGAGAGAGAGAGAGTAGTTCTAACAAGTCGTCAGTGAAATCGTCTTCAGTCATACATGTCTCACCAAACACCACAATCATTGTTCCCCACCACATCAACCACCACTACCACTACCACAACCACCATTCCCTACCACACCAACCACCACCACAACCACCATTCCCTACCACAGCGACCACCATCACTGCCTACCACAACCCACGCCAACCACCAGCGACCTACCACTCACTCACCAGCTCTCCCTTCACCACATCATCCCGCCTCTCCCAGCCTCTCACTCACCAGCTCTCCCAGCCTCTCGGTGATTTTCCGCTTGATGTGTTTTACCTCGACTTTGAGATTTTTTTTTTTTCATACCGCTCTGACGTAGGCTGCTCTCTCTCTCTCTCTCTCTCTCTCTCTCTCTCTCTCTCTCTCTCTCTCTCTCTCTCTAACAAACTCCCTCCCTCCCTTCCCTTATTTTCTTTCACACTGGCTTACACCCTCTTCTCCCTTCATGCCTGCGTCTCCCACCCACCCACTCTCCCTGCCTGCCTCTCCCATCCACCCACTCTCCCTGCCTGCCTCTCCCATCCACCCACTCTCCCTGCCTGCCTCTCCCACCCACCCACTCTCCCTGCCTGCCTCTCCCATCCACCCAGTCTCCCTGCCTGCCTCTCCCATCCACCCACTCTCCCTGCCTGCCTCTCCCATCCACCCACTCTCCCTGCCTGCCTCTCCCACCCACCCACTCTCCCTGCCTGCCTCTCCCACCCACCCACTCTCCCTGCCTGCCTCTCCCACCCACCCACTCTCCCTGCCTGCCTGCTTGCCCGCCCGCCCGCCGACCGGCTGAAGTGCTCCCAGGAGAAGGACTGAAACCCGCAACTCCATCTCGTCCGCTGTTCTTTTTCAGGAAAGGTACTTATAACACTGTGTGTGGAAGAGGGAGCAGGGAGGGATGGAGGAGGAGGAGGAGGAGGACGAGGAGGAGGAGGACGAGGAGGAGGAGGAGGAGGAGGAGGAGGAGGAGGACGACGACGACGAGGACGAGGACGAGGAGGAGGAGGAGGAGGAAGAGGACGACGAGGAGGAGGAGGAGGAGGAGGAGGAGGAGAGAGAGAGGGAGAGAGAAAGATGGAGAGAAGAGAAAGAATAATTCGTATGTGTAATTACCTGTTGTACAGTACATGGAGTTAAACACTCGTGGAGCCCTCATGTCTTGAATATTCTGTACGATCATACTTGATAATCTTCTGTATGCTCTCCATATTCTCCTCTCTCAATTATCTCTGTTTATTCCATTCATCCACCATTCGTACACAACCAAACTAATTCTTTATAACCTTCTTTAACTTCTTGTTATGGGTTCTGGATGCTCCAAGGGCGGAAAACGGTTCAAAAAAACTAACAAAGATTGTGAGCAGGTTACCCCTAACTCGTCTTTCCTCCACACGGTGGGCAAATCCAGAGCCTCTGTCTGACCTTTCCCTGGAAACAGTGATGTCCCTCAGCTAGCATATGCAACTGCAGGAGGTCATGCAACTGCTTCCTGATGACCTTCTTCCCATACCTTACACACCACACTCGTCATCATGATGACCCGTGTGTAGGACAGCGCCTCCTCCCTACCTCCTTCCTTAGAGATGGGCACCACGTTCGCCCTCTTCCCTTTTTCCCAAGCGACGTCATCATATGCATTTCCAGCGGATCATCGGGTGTGTCTGCTCCACACATCTTCCACATGTGTGGAGAAATGTCATCGTGGTCATGAGGTTTATATGGGTCATGAGCATTTAGTGTTTTCTCTGTGTCTCCATCCATATACATGTCAGTGCATTCCAGTTCCTCCTAATTGAATCTCACTTGTTTTAGGATTAAAGTATTGAAAAGTCTTTAGATATTGAGGTTCAATTCATTACATATCCTTCCATCATCCTCTACAATTCTTCCTCTGATTCCCTCAGCATTACTAGCTGCTTTGACGAATCTACGAGACATTTCAGGCTCTTCTCCTTCCTCGTCTACAATATTCTTTACATACTTTCTTTGTTCTTACGTTCGTCTCCAACTATAGTGGTGTTTCCCTGCTCTCTCATCATACCTTACAAATGCCTGGCTGGCTGGCTGGCTGGAGAGCCGACTATATCTTCCCCCACAGCACACTGCAACGCTCAGACGTTTTTTGGGTATTTTTTTATTATTGAAACGCTCCTCCGTGTGTGTGTGTGTGTGTGTGTGTGTGTGTGTATGCAATACACACACACACATACGCACAGATCCAATGAAAGCAACATATCAAATTCTTAAAATTCTGAAGAAAAAGAAAAAAAAATCAAAATAGAAAAAAAAAAACTTGAATTGAGACTTCAGGAGGAACCATCATTTTTAGATTTAACGAGCAAACTAGAAGGTAGTGAGCTGATGTGTTTGGCTGCCAGCAGCACCAGCCTCCTCCCTCCCTCCCTGGGTAAACTCTGGCTAACAAGAAATGCGCGGGAAAATATGCGGCACAGCACGTGGGGGGGAGGGGGGGGGACATGAAGAAGATGGGAGGAAGGAAAGGAGTACTTGCTTACCTGACTAACTACTTACCATTACTTACCACGTGGCTTCGTTAAGTGGCTGGGAAAACAACTTACGACGAGGTTTAGCCGCAATGCAGGGGTGGCCCGTAGTGCTTATCGCTGGAAGATACGGAGTTACGAAGAACGAGACGTGTGGGTTACGTGTTGTTATGTGTCATGTATTACTGTTGTGTAAACACGCAACTCCAACTGAATAACTGGCTTCCTTATAATAACACTAATAATAATAATAATAATAATAATAATAATAATAATAATAATAATAATAATAATAATAATCTATTCTAACTAGCATTTACATCATACTCTAAGAGGAAGAAGAATGTGTAGTGGGCGAGGTAGACACTTTTATTCCTCCTTACAAACACTTACAAACACACCTTCCACACCAACACTTCCCATTTTCCATTCCAGTAACACTTCAACTGTCCCCATCCGTCAGCACTTCCACTACCCCCCCCCCCCCCAGTATTGTCCCTCTACTCTCTCTCTCTCTACTCCTCCTCCTCCTCCTCTACCGTCTGTGTGTCCTCCTCCTCCGCCTCGTTTTCCTCTTCTGTCTTCTTAGCTCCGCCCTGTTTTCTGTCGGTTTCGTCTTCCGTTTTCTCTCACCCCGCTCCAAGTTTCATCAACCACTCCATCCTTCGTTTTTCAACAACATCCTGCATCGTCTCCTCCATGGTTTAATAACCTTTGTTTCTTTCAGTTTCATCCGCAGTTTCATCGTTACAACAGCTCCTCCAGTTTCAGCTGGCGCATCCTCTTGTCTTAGCCCGTAACGTCATTTTCTCCATTGTATAACGTTGGGTTTCTCACTTTACTTCCATATATCTACATCTTTCCCATCCATTCATCCTGCTTCAGTGTCATCCACTGATAAAATCAACCTCGAATTCATTTTTCAACATACAGGACAACAAAAGATTGTCATTAAAAACACATAACTTTATATATATATATATATATATATATATATATATATATATATATATATATATATATATATATATATATATAATATTGCTCTACTCCTGCATGGTTAACTGAAATAATAAACAACGACAATAAAGGAAGAAAGAAAATGCGCTTGAGGTTGTTAGCTGAGCAGCCGGGAAATGACCAGGCTGGGTGTGAACCCCGATAATCGTCTACCGGATAATGAAGATTTCGGTTAACCGGGTCCCGTGTAACCGGATTATTGGCGCCATGTTATTATCAGCCACACCATAAAAGGGGACAACCCTCGAGGGAGGAATTTTGATCCCCTCTTCCATCTCTACAAGAAATATATTCTCTCTCTCTCTCTCTCTCTCTCTCTCTCTCTCTCTCTCTCTCTCTCTCTCTCTCTCTCTCTCTCTCATATGAATAACCACATTCTTTTCTCTTCCCTCCGAAAGTCTGCCTATCCCATCCCTCCCCTTCCTTCCTCCCGTCATGGGCGTGCGTGAAGACATACCCGCCTCTCTCCCCCATCCCGCAGGATCTGTTCCGTCCCCCTCCCTCGCTCCCTCCCTCCTCCCTCCCCTTCCTCTATACCGAAGAGAAATATCATAATTTCCTCCGTCATAAAGAAATTGTTCCTTCGCTTCCACGCAGCTGAAAGATGGCTTCCCCTTCCTCTGTGACGCTGCCTGGCCTTCTGCCGATCCATAAAATATATATATATATATATTTTTCTTTTTTTTTTTTATCTTTCGCATCACGGAATTTTTTTCTCTTGTCTTCATACGAATTCAATCGAAAGTATCCATGATATAGGCCTCTCTCTCTCTCTCTCTCTCTCTCTCTCTCTCTCTCTCTCTCTCTCTCTCTCTCTCTCTCTCTCTCTCTCCCACAACTCTTCCATTCTCTAACAGGCCAATCCGCTCATGCAAATCTCACAACAGGCGCACGTAACAAGATGAAGGCCTCCCTCCTATTCCACATAACTCCCATCCCACACCTCCTCTTCCATCTCTGACCATCCCCTTACGGTCAACCCATACGCAATAAATACACATAACAAACTCACCACCTCAGCACCCCCTGATCATCACCTTCTTTTTTAAAAGACTCTCCTTCGTCCATCTCGTTTTCCTTCCCCACACTCCCTGCTTCTCCCTCACCCCCAAACCCCAAGCCTTTCCTGTTCCTATCGACAGCATCAATAATGGTCAGCCTATATCACCAACCTCGGTGAGAAAAACGAAAACTATTTTCTTTCACGCTTGTTTGCCGTTTCCCGCGATAGCGAGGCAGCGCCAGGAACAGACAGGGAAAAAGAAAGGCCCCATCCGCTTACATTCAGAATAAAAACCATTTCGTTATATACCGGTTAGAACCAAGCCGCTCTTGTATAAGTTCGTCACATGCATGTACTTCCTAACAAGCGTATGAATCGCACCAAAAAAAATGGAGAAAACATAACACAGGTTTCATGAAAATGGCTCTGTCGTCTGCTGGGCCGCACAAGATGGCGGCCTAGGTATAACACAAGGCCACCCGCAATACGGTCCATGGCCTGGCCTCTGACGCGACCCTTAAAGGTCAGGTCAAAGGCTAACCCACCATGGCCAAAAGGTTGTACCGTCGTGCTCAGGGATCGTACCATCGTGCTCAAGGGATCGTACCGTCGTGCTCAAGGGATCGTACCGTCGTGCTCAAGGGATCGTACCATCGTGCTCAAGGGATCGTACCGTCGTGCTCAAGGAATCGTACCGTCGTGCTCAGTGGATCGTACCGTCGTGCTCAAGGATCGTACCGTCGTGCTCAAAGGATCGTACCGTCGTGCTCAAGGGATCGTACCAGTCGTGCTCAAGGGATCGTACCGTCGTGCTCAAGGATCGTACCGTCGTGCTCAAGGGATCGTACCGTCGTGCCAAGTCAAGCAGACTCCAGGACTCCAGCAGTCAGACCCATGCAGCAGTCGCAACACAGCAGACTTCACAAGAGAAAAACAGCAGCAACACTAGGCAGCAGGGGCAGCAGAGCGGCCCAGCCATGCATAATGGAGAGGAAAGGCGGCTGACATGGTGTCCTGTGTGTGTGTGTGTGTGTGTGTCGTTACAACGACTTACACAGTGACGCATTCTAATTCCACTCGTAGTAACGGTTACAAACGACGTGGACGAACGTGTTACCTCGAATGTGGCGAACTACCACTTCTTTAACAAGACTGTTAACACATGGCGTAAACTACCAGTTAAAAGGAGTGGTTGACAGCAACACCACAGACACGTTTAATAGTACACTTTGTATATATTTCGCTTCAAATCCACGAGTGACATCATTACCGTCTCCTTAACTACTTGGAAAGTAAGGAAAAGTTTTGTATTTGTAAGTATTCTTAATCTTGCCACACTGATCTGCATGTCTCTACCACCACCAACACCACAAACAACCTAGAAGGCACTTGGTGATCTGGTGCTGTTTGAATTGCTTTCTATTTGCTTTCTGTCACAAACATGTGCACACACAAGTACAAATGTGCATATACAAGTACACATACAAGTACACAGGTGCACATACAAGTACACATGTGCACATACAAGCACACGTGTGCACATAAAGACACTCAAATGTAGGTGAGTTGGCGAGGGAGCAAGAAAGTGATAAGCATCATTTACACTACAAGAAGAATCAATTACCTAAGGCTGAAGTCAGCCATCCTCGCTTCATCATTTTCCCCTCCTGTATTACTGTAACCGCCACAGGGAATGGCAGTACCAATTTCCTCAAGTTTAAAGCAAACAACCTTATGAATCTCTGACAGCAGAGATCAGTACAAACAGAAGGCATCACCACCGACGACTCTCATCAATTGCAGTCGACGTGCAGCGCGGCAGCACCATCCCGGGTAAGGCGCCACCCTTGCATTATTTAGCCGGCTTTTGAACCAGCCAATCATAACTCTCCCTCTCACCGGCTAGGAAGATGCCATCAACCTTCGGCTGCGTCATCAACGCGTATCACAGCTAGGTAACTGCGTAACTCAATCTGTCCTGGGCATCAATAGTGCAGCACTAGCATCAAAGGAAGGGTAATTCTATTTATTGCACAACGGGCGTGTCTTTTAAAGGTGAACGGCGTCACGGCAAAGGGAGAAGGTCTGGATACCAGCCTATCCCGGGCAAGTGACGTCATTAGCCGAGGGCCAATGACAGAAGCGATAACATCCAGGTACGTGACGCCATAAGAGCCGGCAGCCAATGTGGGCGAGTATTACACCCAGGCAAGAGACGTCAAAGGCTCAGCAGCTAATAGGAAGGGTTATTCATCCCAGGTGTATGACGTTAGAAAAAAGGGGTGGCCAATGGAAGCTTGGTTCCGTTACAGGAGCAAACGTCATTATCATGTGGCCAATCATAATACGTCAAGGTTATAAATTAGTAAACAATGGCTAAAGAGGACATTTGAACAATACCCACAATATATTTTTTGGTATATTTAGCATCCTAAAGATAGCAGCTCTTTCTAAATATAATTAATTTCCATAGGTAGGTTATTATTACACTATAATCAACCGAAGAACTGCTCATAAATATGCACATCCATACACGCAAGTTCATACAAAGCATTAATATATTTGACCCCTTAATTAAGCACGACGGTATGACCTTTGAGTGTGACAGTGTGACCTTTCATCTGGCCCTTGAGGGTCAAGATCAAAGGTTGCATAATTACAACGTGCTCTTGGAGTTAAATGTCTTCTCTGGCACTATTCAAATGACAGGTCTTGTTTTGTGTTTTTTTTTCCTACTTCCTTCAAAATTCGTAACTACTTTTCCTCGTCTCTTTTTCCATTAAGTTAACCTCTTTATATTTCAATTAAGGCCCGGCCTTGAGGTGGACTTTTGTCCGTGACTGGAGCCTCCAACGTAAAGCGCACACACACACACACACACACACACACACACAAACTGAGTTACTGTATAGCATAGTTGCAATCACACATCCAAATAAGAACTACAGAACATTTGGGACAACTAGATCGCCATTTGCTCCCTTGTCTTACGCACCCTATTTACCTCCTTCCAGAACATCTTTTTATTCTCCCTAAAATTTACTGATAGTCTCTCACCCCAACTCTCATTTGCCCTTTTTTTCACCTCTTGCACCTTTCTCTTGACCTCCTGTCTCTTTCTTTTATACTTCTCCCACTCAATTGCATTTTTTCCCTGCAAAAATCGTCCAAATGCCTCTCTCTTCTCTTTCACTAATACTCTTACTTCTTCATCCCACCACTCACTACCCTTTCTAAACAGCCCACCTCCCACTCTTCTCATGCCACAAGCATCTTTTGCGCAATCCATCACTGATTCCCTAAATACATCCCATTCCTCCCCCACTCCCCTTACTTCCACTGTTCTCACCTTTTTCCATTCTGTACACAGTCTCTCCTGGTACTTCCCCACACAGGTCTCCTTCCCAAGCTCACTTACTCTCACCACCTTCTTCACCCCAACATTCACTCCTCTTTTCTGAAAACCCTTACTAATCTTCACCTTAGCCTCCACAAGATAATGATCAGACATCCCTCCAGTTGCACCTCTCAGCACATTAACATCCAAAAGTCTCTCTTTCGCACGCCTGTCAATTAACACGTAATCCAATAACGCTCTCTGGCCATCTCTCCTGCTTACATAAGTATACTTATGTATATCTCGCTTTTTAAACCAGGTATTCCCAATCATCAGTCCTTTTTCAGCACATAAATCTACAAGCTCTTCACCATTTCCATTTACAACACTGAACACCCCATGCATACCAATTATTCCCTCAACTGCCACATTACTCACCTTTGCATTCAAATCACCCATCACTATAACCCGGTCTCGTGCATCAAAACCGCTAACACACTCATTCAGCTGCTCCCAGTGAAGGGCGTAAATGGGGAGGTGATAACAAGTAGTGGTGATGTGAGAAGGAGATGGAATGAGTATTTTGAAGGTTTGTTGAATGTGTCTGATGACAGAGTGGCAGATATAGGGTGTTTTGGTCGTGGTGGTGTGCAAAGTGAGAGGGTTAGGGAAAATGATTTGGTAAACAGAGAAGAGGTAGTAAAAGCTTTGCGGAAGATGAAAGCCGGCAAGGCAGCAGGTTTGGATGGTATTGCAGTGGAATTTATTAAAAAAGGGGGTGACTGTATTGTTGACTGGTTGGTAAGGTTATTTAATGTATGTATGACTCATGGTGAGGTGCCTGAGGATTGGCGGAATGCGTGCATAGTGCCATTGTACAAAGGCAAAGGGGATAAGAGTGAGTGCTCAAATTACAGAGGTATAAGTTTGTTGAGTATTCCTGGTAAACTATATGGGAGGGTATTGATTGAGAGGGTGAAGGCATGTACAGAGCATCAGATTGGGGAAGAGCAGTGCGGTTTCAGAAGTGGTAGAGGATGTGTGGATCAGGTGTTTGCTTTGAAGAATGTATGTGAGAAATACTTAGAAAAGCAAATGGATTTGTATGTAGCATTTATGGATCTGGAGAAGGCATATGATAGAGTTGATAGAGATGCTCTGTGGAAGGTATTAAGAATATATGGTGTGGGAGGCAAGTTGTTAGAAGCAGTGAAAAGTTTTTATCGAGGATGTAAGGCATGTGTACGTGTAGGAAGAGAGGAAAGTGATTGGTTCTCAGTGAATGTAGGTTTGCGGCAGGGGTGTGTGATGTCTCCATGGTTGTTTAATTTGTTTATGGATGGGGTTGTTAGGGAGGTAAATGCAAGAGTCCTGGAAAGAGGGGCAAGTATGAAGTCTGTTGGGGATGAGAGAGCTTGGGAAGTGAGTCAGTTGTTGTTCGCTGATGATACAGCGCTGGTGGCTGATTCATGTGAGAAACTGCAGAAGCTGGTGACTGAGTTTGGTAAAGTGTGTGGAAGAAGAAAGTTAAGAGTAAATGTGAATAAGAGCAAGGTTATTAGGTACAGTAGGGTTGAGGGTCAAGTCAATTGGGAGGTGAGTTTGAATGGAGAAAAACTGGAGGAAGTGAAGTGTTTTAGATATCTGGGAGTGGATCTGTCAGCGGATGGAACCATGGAAGCGGAAGTGGATCATAGGGTGGGGGAGGGGGCGAAAATTTTGGGAGCCTTGAAAAATGTGTGGAAGTCGAGAACATTATCTCGGAAAGCAAAAATGGGTATGTTTGAAGGAATAGTGGTTCCAACAATGTTGTATGGTTGCGAGGCGTGGGCTATGGATAGAGTTGTGCGCAGGAGGATGGATGTGCTGGAAATGAGATGTTTGAGGACAATGTGTGGTGTGAGGTGGTTTGATCGAGTAAGTAACGTAAGGGTAAGAGAGATGTGTGGAAATAAAAAGAGCGTGGTTGAGAGAGCAGAAGAGGGTGTTTTGAAATGGTTTGGGCACATGGAGAGAATGAGTGAGGAAAGATTGACCAAGAGGATATATGTGTCGGAGGTGGAGGGAACGAGGAGAAGAGGGAGACCAAATTGGAGGTGGAAAGATGGAGTGAAAAAGATTTTGTGTGATCGGGGCCTGAACATGCAGGAGGGTGAAAGGAGGGCAAGGAATAGAGTGAATTGGAGCGATGTGGTATACAGGGGTTGACGTGCTGTCAGTGGATTGAATCAAGGCATGTGAAGCGTCTGGGGTAAACCATGGAAAGCTGTGTAGGTATGTATATTTGCGTGTGTGGACGTGTGTATGTACGTGTGTATGGGGGTTGGGCCATTTCTTTCGTCTGTTTCCTCGCGCTACCTCGCAAACGCGGGAGACAGCGACAAAGTATAAAAAAAAAAAAAAAAAAAAAAAAAAAAAAAAAAAAAAAAAAAAGATCGCCATTTATCAGGAGTGTAAAGATCGGGAAAATGTGTGGGTGTTTATATATAAATTATGTCCCGTTTACAGCTGGACTTTGTCGTTTGGAAATATAAACAATTTTCGTCTCCAGTATACCACATTTAACTGTTTTGTAAAAATAGTTGCGAAAATAAAGTCTGTTTGTGTATCATATATATATATATATATATATATATATATATATATATATATATATATATATATATATATATATATATGCAGGAGGGTGAAAGGAGGGCAAGGAATAGAGTGAATTGGAGCGGTGTGGTATACCGGGGTTGACGTGCTGTCAGTGGATTGAATCAAGGCATGTGAAGCGTCTGGGGTAAACCATGGAAAGCTGTGTAGGTATGTATATTTGCGTGTGTGGACGTATGTATATACATGTGTATGGGGCGGGGTTGGGCCATTTCTTTCGTCTGTTTCCTTGCGCTACCTCGCAAACGCGGGAGACAGCGACAAAGTATAATAAAAAAAAATATAATATATATATATATATATATATATATATATATATATATATATATATATATATATATATATATATATATCTTTCTTTCATACTATTCGCCATTTCCCGCGTTAGCAAGGTAGCGTTAAGAACAGAGGACTGGACCTTTGAGGGAATATCCTCACCTGGCCCCCTTCTCTGTTCCTTCTTTTGGAAAATTAAACAAAAAAAAAAATGAGAGGGGAGGATTTCCAGCCCCCCGCTCCCTTCCCTTTTAGTCGCCTTCTACGACACGCAGGGAATACGTGGGAAGTATTCTTTCTCCCCTATCCCCAGGGATAATATATATATATATATATATATATATATATATATATATATATATATATATATATATACGGTGTCTTTCCAAAGGCTATTGCAACCTAGTGCTGCGCTACTTCCAGCCCCAGGAAAACGTGGACTCCTTTGCAGAGACTCTTCGACCAGAGTGTAGTCCGAACGAAAAAGCTTCGCCAAAGATGACTCCTCAGCTATCAAGAACACTTGAGTCAAAAGTGGATAACAAAAGTAAGATTATTCAATTCAGAAAGAAAGAGAGAGAGAGAGAGAGAGAGAGAGAGAGAGAGAGAGAGAGAGAGAGAGAGAGAGAGAGAGAGAGAGAGTCAGAATGGAGACACTGGAGGAGGAGTCTCCTCACACACCTGGGAGCGGGCATGGGAGAGGTCAGGACCATGTAGCGAGCCATACGCTTGGGTGAAGGGCTGGTGCAGTTCTAGATGCAACGAGAAGTGTTGAGGACAGAGAGTTCCCACATGTGAGAGCAAGGATGGGTGTGTCTGGTGGTGGAGCACTGACGACGGTGTTGTGCACGCAGGTGTGAGGTGGGACCTCGTGATCATAACTATACAGAATAAGAGGTACGGAAGAGGGTGGCTGTGTTGAATATGAAATGCCTGATGACAACATGGAGTGCGAGGAAGTCTGACTGAGTAGGAAATGATACGGTAGAGAGGTGTGTTCAGTGTGAATTGTTTGATAAAGAGCTGATGGTGTTTTAATATGGTTTGGACATATGGAGAGGATGAGTGAGGAGAGGCTATGAGATCATGCATGTCAGAAGTGGAGGGAACAGGGTGAAAGGGAGAAGCCGAGAATGAAATGGAAGGATGGAGTGAAAGATGCGTTGAATGACTGGGGCCTGAACATGCAGGAAGGTGTGAGGCGTGCATGGGATAGAGCTAACTGGGACAATGTGGTATACAAGGAACGATGTGCTGTTAATGGGTTAAAATAAGGTATATGAAACAGACAGGGGAAACCACACTGCGTTCTGTGGGTCTTGGCTGTCGACAGGAGACTGGAAGCGAGCATATGGGGTCTTCGTCTGCTCCTGGCGCTACCTTGCCAAGTGGGAAACGGCACACACACACACACACATATATATATATATATATATATATATATATATATATATATATATATATATATATATATATATATATATATATACACACACTAGGAAAAAGAATGAGAATTAAAAGGAAAGCTGATGGAAAAATAGAGGGAAAAAATGCATTGTGTGTGCACACACTCACAAATTTGAAATCTAATAATTTCCATCGCTAATGTAACAAAGCAAAAGAAATTACAACCAATTACAGAGCAAACAACCGCTTCTCTTTATGAGATCAGACCAATCACAGGCGCGGACGCTGCCCTCCATCTATCTCGCACTACGTCATATCGATCGTCCTTTGTTTTGCAACATGTGTCATTACCATGACGTAATTGATGATGTCATCGCCCACTTGACACCCCCTCCCCCGGCCCCCCCTCTGTCTCTCGCCTTTCTGTTCACAACGACTGTAACAAATCATATAAATTTCCTTTTTTAACACCAATCCGTTACGTCCATTTCTGCAATGCAGATGAAGATACTCGGTTATGCAGATGCAACATGAACAATAACCTTACAACTCTTCATCTGGCAACACGCGACAGATGACGGGTGGGGGGGGGGGGTTGTTGTAGGTAGGTAGTTGCCAAATGTACAAGGACACAAATGTTGTGGACAAAAGGAAACAACTTTATATATGGCTTCATTCCATGAAGTCGTCCACCAGATCTACAACCGCCACACATATATCACCATCATTCGTTATCACAACCCGTCACTCACATTGTAATAACTCGATGGCTTGTGGCAAATTAATGACCGCCTTTTGCACAGCCAGTGACGTCAACAGCATGAAAACGGAGGGCGGGCGAAATGGAGGTAAAAGGAAACGAGGCGTTGTGGGAGCGATGAGGGGGGGACGGGGGGAGAATAAAAACGGTCGGGAATAAAATTATGAAGATTGGGCGAGCGGGGAGAATGTGAGACTTGGGCGAGCGGGGAGAATGTGAGACTTGGGCGGGCGGGGAGAATGTATAACTTGGGCGGGTGGGGAGAATGTGAGACTTGGGCGGGCGGGGAGAATATGAGATATGGGCGGGCGGGGAGAATGAGACTTGGGCGAGCGGGGAGAATATGAGACACGGGCGAGCGGGGGGAATATGAGACATGGGAGAGCGGGGAGAATGTATAACTTGGGCGGGCGGGGAGAATATAAGACATGGGCGGCCGGGGAGAATATGAGACATGGGCGAGCGGGGAGAATATGAGACATGGGCGAGCGGGGAGAATGTATAACTTGGGCGGGCGGGGAGAATATAAGACATGGGCGGGCGGGGAGGATATGAGACATGGGCGGGCGGGGAGAATGTATAACTTGGGCGGACGGGGAGAATGTATAACTTGGGCGGACGGGGAGAATATGAGACATGGTCGGGCGGGGAGAATGTAAGACTAGCAGCAGACCTGGCCACGGTAGGTGGTGAAGGGCTGCTGGAATTTCCATTACGTAGTTTTCCAGCAACGATTATTATTGAGAAGTTCAAATAATTCATATATAGTGTGTGTGTGTGTGTGTGTGTGTGTGTGTGTGTGTGTGTGTGTGTGTGTGTGTGTGTGTGTCCCCTCTTAGTATTTAACAAGAATTTAAATTCAGTTGTGTAGTTTCAAAGCTAACGAAACCTATATCCATGACAGCTATATATATATATATATATATATATATATATATATATATATATATATATATATATATATATATATATATATGCTGTTCCGGTACATATCATGACCCTCTCCCTCTTTACATATATATATGTAGTTACCAACAGGCACTGTACACTGTAAATCAGGGTCACAACCCTTACTGTCTGCAAATACATATTACGTACATAATTATACGTAGCGTTTCTACATATGACCCCTTGCCTAGCTTTATGAACATACGATGTATACTGGACATATACGATGACATATCAAGTCACACATATTTCCTGTTTATATTTAAGTATAGTTCAATACACCCAACCTCCACCCCCCCCCCCCCACCTTAATTAACCTTCGCTGCCTGAAGACATGATGGCGAATCAAATACCTTAGCAGTTATCGCTAATTACCACCTTAGCCTGATCTCAAGTGGCGTTATTATTATGTAAATTGGCTTTAGTGATAATCAGAAAGAGAGAGAGAGAGAGAGAGAGAGAGAGAGAGAGAGAGAGAGAGAGAGAGAGAGAGAGAGAGAGAGAGAGAGAGAGAGAGACCCTCTCTCTCTAACCAACCCATTCCGCAAAACCTCCTCCTCCTCCTCCGTCCCTCATTCCCTGCCCCTTTTCCATTCCACCCCTCACTCCATAACCTGCTCCCGTCCTCTTGTTTACTCTCCCCTCTCTCTCCTCTCCCCCTCGCCTTTCATCTCTGCTGGTCGTCATGTTGGATTTAATCTCCCCGAGACGCGAGCCGCCGGGGTCAAGGCTTGGCAAGACAACGACGTACCCTTAGACGTCCCTGACGTACCCTTAGACGTCCCTGACGTATCCTTAGACGTCCCTGACGTACCCTTAGACGTCCCTGACGTATCCTTAGACGTCCCTGACGTGCCCTTAGACGTCCCTGACGTGCCCTTAGACGTCCCTGACGTACCCTTAGACGTCCCTGACGTGCCCTTAGACGTCCCTGACGTGCCCTTAGACGTCCCTGACGTGCCCTTAGACGTCCCGACGTACCCTTAGACATCCCTGACGTGCCCTTAGACATCCCTGACGTGCCCTTAGACGTCCCTGACGTGCCCTTAGACGTCCCTGACGTACCCTTAGACATCCCTGACGTACCCATAGACGTCCCCGACGTGCCCTTAACCACAAACATGATCCTTGTAGCGAACGACTCCGTGCAACGAACGTACCTCTACAACGAAAATCTCCAATATACCAGCTTCCCTGGTGCTCTCTCTCTCTCTCTCTCTCTCTCTCTCTCTCTCTCTCTCTCTCTCTCTCTCTCTCTCCCTCTCCTCACGACCACCGTAACTCCTTACAGAACACCATCGCTTGCCTTACACTGTCGTACGTACCACACATTCCCCGCCATCCACCAACACACCAGTCATCCACCACTGAGGGAAGGCACACACTACTTAATCTCTCCACGTTAAGTGCGAACACAATACACTTGTCGTCCACTTCACTCTAAGTGACCTGTGGTGTACGAGAGACACGTCCAATACTCGTGTCGCTTATCTCATTATCTAACCAATGCAGAGATAAGCAGGACATTAAAAAGGTCGTCCACTCACGTGACTTGAAGACATCAGCCCAATGTTGATATTCTGTAACGTATCACTCTACGTTAAGATAATGCTCAAACTTCCCATTGTAGAAAAGGCTGGAATTGCTCAGCAAAATTACTGGAAATGCTCAGTCAAATACTGGAATGTCTCAGTCAAAATACTGGAATGTCTCAGTCAAAATGTTGAAATTACCCTCATCCAAAATGTTTTAATTTCCTTTTTTTTTTCTTTGTCAAAATGTAGAAATTCCTCACAGTACAATTACCGGAATTTCTCAGTTAAAAATGCTGGCATTCCTCAATCAAACTGGGGAAATTCCTCGACATAAAATGCTGGAATTCCTCACAGTAAAAATATGAGAAGAGCGAATGTAAAGATTGCAATGTTGTTTCTGTGACTGTCTGGTTTGTGTTAGCGCCCTAGTGGATCCTGACTGTGGCTCTCTCTCTCTCTCTCTCTCTCTCTCTCTCTCTCTCTCTCTCTCTCTCTCTCTCTCTCTCTGGCCACGCGCAATCATGACTCGTATAAAAAGGGGGGTCACGGTGGGAAGGATGGGGGGGTCACAGTGGCAAGGGGGGGTCACGGTGGGAAGGGGGGGTCACGGTGGAAAGGATGGGGGGGTCACGGTGGAAAGGAAGCGGGGGTCACGGTGGGAAGGGGGGGGTCACGGTGGGAAGGATGGGGGGGTCACGGTGGAAAGGAAGCGGGGGTCACGGTGGGAAGGGGGGGTCACGGTGGCAAGGGGGGGGTCACGGTGGGAAGGATGGGGGGGTCACGGTGGAAAGGAAGCGGGGGTCACGGTGGGAAGGGGGGGGTCACGGTGGGAAGGATGGGGGGGTCACGGTGGAAAGGAAGCGGGGGTCACGGTGGGAAGGGGGGGGTCACGGTGGGAAGGATGGGGGGGTCACGGTGGAAAGGAAGCGGGGGTCACGGTGGGAAGGGGGGGGTCACGGTGGCAAGGGGGGGGTCACGGTGGGAAGGATGGGGGGGTCACGGTGGAAAGGAAGCGGGGGTCACGGTGGGAAGGGGGGGGTCACGGTGGGAAGGATGGGGGGGTCACGGTGGAAAGGAAGCGGGGGTCACGGTGGGAAGGGGGGGTCACGGTGGCAAGGGGGGGGTCACGGTGGGAAGGATGGGGGGGTCACGGTGGAAAGGAAGCGGGGGTCACGGTGGGAAGGGGGGGGGTCACGGTGGGAAGGATGGGGGGGTCACGGTGGAAAGGAAGCGGGGGTCACGGTGGGAAGGGGGGGTCACGGTGGCAAGGGGGGGGGTCACGGTGGGAAGGATGGGGGGGTCACGGTGGAAAGGAAGCGGGGGTCACGGTGGGAAGGGGGGGGGGTCACGGTGGGAAGGATGGGGGGGTCACGGTGGAAAGGAAGCGGGGGTCACGGTGGGAAGGGGGGGGTCACGGTGGGAAGGATGGGGGGGTCACGGTGGAAAGGAAGCGGGGGTCACGGTGGGAAGGGGGGGTCACGGTGGCAAGGGGGGGGTCACGGTGGGAAGGATGGGGGGGTCACGGTGGAAAGGAAGCGGGGGTCACGGTGGGAAGGGGGGGGTCACGGTGGGAAGGATGGGGGGGTCACGGTGGAAAGGAAGCGGGGGTCACGGTGGGAAGGGGGGGGTCACGGTGGGAAGGGGGGGGTCACGGTGGCAAGGGAGGGGTCACGGTGGGAAGGATGGGGGGGGTCACGGTGGAAAGGAAGCGGGGGTCACGGTGGGAAGGATGGGGGGGTCACGGTGGCAAGGGAGGGGTCACGGTGGGAAGGATGGGGGGGTCACGGTGGAAAGGAAGCGGGGGTCACGGTGGGAAGGGGGGGTCACGGTGGGAAGCGGGGGTCACGGTGGGAAGGATGGGGGGGGTCACGGTGGGAAGGGGGGGGTCACGGTGGGAAGGGGGGGGTCACGGTGGCAAGGGAGGGGTCACGGTGGGAAGGATGGGGGGGTCACGGTGGAAAGGAAGCGGGGGTCACGGTGGGAAGGGGGGGTCACGGTGGGAAGCGGGGGTCACGGTGGGAAGGATGGGGGGGTCACGGTGGGATAGGGGGAAGGGGGGGGGAGGGGGAAGAAGACGGCAACAAAAGAACGTTCTTGAAAACTGCATTGGTTTTAGTACTGTAGACATACAGAGAGAGAGAGAGAGAGAGAGAGAGAGAGAGAGAGAGAGAGAGAGAGAGAGAGAGAGAGAGAGAGAGAGACTTACCTTCACTACGATACCGTATCGGTCCCCACCACAACATCCCAAGGACACTTACCTGTACGAGAAAAATTACAGATCAATATTAGCATTAATAAAGCACACACACACACACACACACACACACACATACACACACACACACACACACACACACATACACACACACACACATACACACACACACACACACACACACACACACACACACACACACACATGGTTAACGCAGACAGCATACATACATGTTAAGAAACTGTGTGATAGTTGAGAATGTTCAAGAGATGGGGACCCACAAGTGTAAACCTCCCCCCCCCCCATACAGTACACAAAGGTAATTATCAAAGTAATTTTTGATCAAGTTCACTACTTTCTCTTTCGTTACGCGAAACATTACAAATTACATGTGGATGCGAATCAATCAAAAAACTACGCTAATTGTAAATGCATTATTGATAAACAGTAAATCATATTCATAATGTTTTTTTTTTTTTTAACGGAAAATAAATATGATAGAAACAATTAACTCTAAAATGTTGCCGGTATTTCAGGACTTTTAAAATCTATCTAAACAGTGACTGTTCAGGAAACAGACGTGTTTCATATCGGATTTTCTCACTAATCATCCTTCACCCTACCTTTGACCTGAGGTCAGGGCTGACCTCACTAATACCGTGACCTTTGACACAATAACCCACAGTACAAACCCCCGGATGCTGCACTATACAGTGGGTTGGTCGCTGTGCACAGCACAACCTCCCGTAACGTGGAGGCTGACCACAACGCGACTATCACTTCTAACGACGCGTGACCTTACGACGCGCAGGGTCAGTGGCGGGTGACGTGCACACGACCACGATTCAACTGTCCCCCTGCTGGTATGACCACACAACACCCTCCCCCACCTACGTGGGTCGACGACTCACAAAAAAAAATCTTTGTAATTGTACGAGTTCATGAAATGGCCAAGTGCATTCTCTTCCCTGAGTCAAATTACCTTTTTTTTTCTGTTATAATTCTATCATAATTCCCAGCTTTCCACTCATTCATGCTGATAAATAAATAATAGAATTATCTTGGCTCATTTCATTAATACCTTGCAGTGAGGTTCAGCAGAGGAGGGAACCCACACCACGGTGAGGCAACACACACACAGGAGGGAACCCACACCACGGTGAGGCAACACACACACAGGAGGGAACCCACACCACGGTGAGGCAACACACACACAGGAGGGAACCCACACCACGGTGAGGCAACACACACACAGGAGGGAACCCACACCGCGGTGAGGCAACACACACACAGGAGGGAACCCACACCACGGTGAGGCAACACACAAACAGGAGGGAACCCACACCACGGTGAGGCAACACACAAACAGGAGGGAACCCACACCACGGTGAGGCAACACACACACAGGAGGGAACCCACACCACGGTGAGGCAACACACAAACAGGAGGGAACCCACACCACGGTGAGGCAACACACAAACAGGAGGGAACCCACACCACGGTGAGGCAACACACAAACAGGAGGGAACCCACACCACGGTGAGGCAACACACACACAGGAGGGAACCCACACCACGGTGAGGCAACACACAAACAGGAGGGAACCCACACCGCGGTGAGGCAACACACAAACAGGAGGGAACCCACACCACGGTGAGGCAACACACAAACAGGAGGGAACCCACACCGCGGTGAGGCAACACACACACAGGAGGGAACCCACACCGCGGTGAGGCAACACACAAACAGGAGGGAACCCACACCACGGTGAGGCAACACACAAACAGGAGGGAACCCACACCACGGTGAGGCAACACACAAACAGGAGGGAACCCACACCGCGGTGAGGCAACACACACACAGGAGGGAACCCACACCGCGGTGAGGCAACACACACACAGGAGGGAACCCACACCGCGGTGAGGCAACACACAAACAGGAGGGAACCCACACCACGGTGAGGCAACACACAAACAGGAGGGAACCCACACCACGGTGAGGCAACACACAAACAGGAGGGAACCCACACCACGGTGAGGCAACACACACACAGGAGGGAACCCACACCACGGTGAGGCAACACACACACAGGAGGGAACCCACACCACGGTGAGGCAACACACACACAGGAGGGAACCCACACCGCGGTGAGGCAACACACAAACAGGAGGGAACCCACACCACGGTGAGGCAACACACACACAGGAGGGAACCCACACCACGGTGAGGCAACACACAAACAGGAGGGAACCCACACCACGGTGAGGCAACACACAAACAGGAGGGAACCCACACCGCGGTGAGGCAACACACAAACAGGAGGGAACCCACACCACGGTGAGGCAACACACAAACAGGAGGGAACCCACACCGCGGTGAGGCAACACACAAACAGGAGGGAACCCACACCGCGGTGAGGCAACACACACACAGGAGGGAACCCACACCACGGTGAGGCAACACACAAACTGGAGGGAACCCACACCGCGGTGAGGCAACACACACACAGGAGGGAACCCACACCGCGGTGAGGCAACACACACACAGGAGGGAACCCACACCACGGTGAGGCAACACACAAACAGGAGGGAACCCACACCGCGGTGAGGCAACACACACACAGGAGGGAACCCACACCGCGGTGAGGCAACACACACACAGGAGGGAACCCACACCGCGGTGAGGCAACACACAAACAGGAGGGAACCCACACCACGGTGAGGCAACACACAAACAGGAGGGAACCCACACCACGGTGAGGCAACACACAAACAGGAGGGAACCCACACCGCGGTGAGGCAACACACACACAGGAGGGAACCCACACCACGGTGAGGCAACACACAAACAGGAGGGAACCCACACCACGGTGAGGCAACACACAAACAGGAGGGAACCCACACCGCGGTGAGGCAACACACACACAGGAGGGAACCCACACCACGGTGAGGCAACACACAAACAGGAGGGAACCCACACCGCGGTGAGGCAACACACACACAGGAGGGAACCCACACCGCGGTGAGGCAACACACACACAGGAGGGAACCCACACCACGGTGAGGCAACACACAAACAGGAGGGAACCCACACCGCGGTGAGGCAACACACACACAGGAGGGAACCCACACCGCGGTGAGGCAACACACACAGGAGGGAACCCACACCACGGTGAGGCAACACACACACATGAGGGAGGATTGTGAGGGACGTGACTCACCTCATCATGATGAGGCGAACACGTGCAGCACACGCTCATCCCAGGAATAATGCTGCTACCCCTCCTCACTCATCATCATGGCCCTCATACCTTGTGATATCCTCATCATCTCATCCCTCACTATCACTACACCAGACCACTCAACACTCACTTTATTTCCCCCCTTCCCTCCCTCATATCTTTGAACACACACACACACACACACACACACACACACACACACATATATATATATATATATATATATATATATATATATATATATATATATATATATATATATATATATATATATATATATATATATACTACGTTTCCAGTTCGTTCCATGCCCCTAGGAATCATATGCTAAATTAGTTTCATGTTTCACCTCTTGGCGATTCACGTCCCGTTTCGTAACACTCTCCCTCCCTCTCGTTTGACCTGCGTTTGCGTTCTTTGCCTCCGGCTGATCATATCCGTTAAGGGAGGGTGGTGACGTGAGCGAGTCCATACGTCATCAGAGGAACTCGACCTGGTCAGTGTTCGTCATAACTTCGCTTCCAGTCGACGGTTAGGTGAGACAGATTCGCTTGCAGTCGTCTTCTTCTTCTTCTTCTTCTTCTTCTTCTTCTACTAGTACTACTACTACTACTACTACTACTACTACTTCTTGTTCTTCTCCTTGTTCTTCTTTTTCTTCTTCTCCTTCTTCTTCTTCATCTTTTCTCTTTCTTCTCTCCCTCCACACACGTGCCTCTATCCTCTTAAACACGAGGGTAGTGTTGACCCTCGAGTATGTACCTATGTTGGCCTGGCCTTGGACCTGACCCTCGGGAATCAGGTCAAAGCCACCAGCCATCATACCTAAGGGTCGTACAGGTCGTGCTGGAGTCGTACGTCGTAAGGTCGTCGTCGTCCAACGTCCGCACGGTTGTGTGTTCGTGATGGCGACCAACCATCTCCTCCTCTCCCCCCGCTCGCCCCACTTATCACCCCGGTCTCCCCACACACACGCACGCCAATCTTCACTTGTTTTCTTTACATTCTCCCCTCTTCCCCCTTCCGTTCAGGATGACGTGTTGAGGGGGACCTGCTGGGCCGCGCTGGAGGATAATTCCAGATGGGAACGCGACGTTCCCTCTTCAATTGAAGTCAACTCCCCTCTTCGTGGAATTTAAGGCATCCTTCCGTTTTCTATTGCTTTCTGTGCAGGAAACAATGTGTTCATAAAAATCTCAGCCAATGTGGGAAAGTTATAATAATTCTAAGCAATGTTTTTTTTTTTTCTGCTCTTGGGTTTTTCCCAAGTTGTCTTAAAACTGGTTTATCTAATCTGTTAATAAAACTTTAAGTTTCTTCAAGGTTTCTCATTCGAATTGAACTTCCTTTTTTTCAAAGTCTTTTCCCTTTTGTGAAACACATCAGCTGACGCAGAGACTTGATAATCATCGAATGTATTGCGATATAACACCTTAATATTGTGCACGACGTCACACACGAACAGTTTAAGTTAGCAAAAATATAGAATCCTTTATTATGTATATTGTATGTATGTACGTATGTATTTACGTATGTATGTATATATTCAACTCCTTCACCATTTAATACTAAACTTCGTTTTTTTGTCAATACATGTTACACCTTCCACCCACATACACACACACACACACACACACACACACACACACACACACACTGGTCTTATGTAACTTCCAGTACTTCCCCCAGTACAACTCCAATATCTGCCCCTTTCTAAATCCGAGAACCTGGACCCCTCTCTAAACCAGACACTTCAACCCCCTTTCCTACCTTCGGTACTCGTCCCTTTCTAGCCTCCTGGAATAATCCTAACTCGCATCGCCCCAGCCAATGTCCTCCCCTTAATCTCCAACACTTCCGTTACCCTTTCAAGCCCAGACTACGTTTTCTTCCTCACCCCTAACAACACATGACCTTTCTCACCCCTAGCGTGACCTTTCTCCCTCTGATACCTGATAGTTCCTACCCTAAGCACCTGACATTCGGGAGGCTATCGCCACCATCCGTCATGCCTCGTAGCCACTGACCTGATCCCTCAGGGTCAGGTCAAAGGCCAGGTCATCATCAGAACCAACGCCTCACACAACGCAGCTGTAATGTATTTACGAAGGGTCACTTCGCCGTCTGATCACCCACAAAGCCCTGGCTGCCAAAGATTAGCATTCAATGTTTTAAATTCTCTCCATCTCCTCCTCTCTCTTTATCGCTACCACCATGCCCATATTTACTCCCTGTGTTCCTCCTCTCCCTCTGACACTCCCTTCCAACCCTTCCTCTTGCTATCTTCATTCCCCCTTTCTCATGAAATCTAATCGTATCCAACCCTGCGTACTACATTCAATTCTTTCCTTGCCTCCCTCACAGTTCGCATGCGCACACCTGTTCCGGCTTTAAATTCGATCATTTTGCTAATTACATGATCACTCCATGCCATGTTCCAGCGGGAGTCAGGGTGGTTTTTCATTTTAAATCGTTCTTTCCCGTCCCTCTACGTCTCTCTCGTGATTATCCCTGGTTACCACGTCGTTAATTAACCTGTGTCGTTAACGAGCTTCCCAAGCTACGCGCACTGTCCGTCCCCCTGTCACCCTTTTCAACCCCCCCTCCTCACCCTTCATCCCCTACCCCTTTTACCTCTCACTATTGACCTTTTCACCTCCTTTACGTCGTCCCGCGCCTTTGGGCTTCCGGCCGCCTTCCTCCCCAATTAAAAGAGAAGAGGGAGGGGCACGGGTGGGAGGAGGGGGGTGGGTGTTGGTGCAACAAGGATCCCTTCACACCAACAATTTGCCGCTAATGGGGCCACTCGCTCGCCCCCCTCACGAAGAGTCTCACCTGGCCAGCCAGCCAGCCAGGCCTGTGTATCACAAGCCACAGTACTCCTCCTCTGCTACTCTACATGGCAGTAACACATCTGCTCTACTCATTACGCCGGCCATTTCTCCACTACTGCAGGAGCCACCTCTTCTAAAACTCCCGTCTACCAACACCACTTTGTCACATCCGTTGACAGTTCTAGTCATCCCGTGGTGAGAAATGATTACCTTTACCATCATATATTCACGACCGAACGTGTGTATATATATATATATATATATATATATATATATATATATATATATATATATATATATATCTTGACACGCACGTAGTTCTGTCTTAATCTATGGTGGGTGAACGTGTCCCATGATCCTGTTTGTACTTGTGCTACGCCGGACCGACCAGATATAAACATTACTCTCAGGTAAGTCAACGTCTATCACAATCAACCATGACCTTCTTCCCCCGCACCTCAGTGTATGCAAATATCATTGTATACATAAACATATATACATAACTCACCACAGCAGGGAATCAAATGCCTTACTTCTACCCTCGATCATGTGCGAGACTCTGAGCTTATACCATCGCCAGCAGCAGCGAGACACCCGACTTCTTATTCCCTTTCCATTTTCAAATCCTCCTCCTCCTCCTCCTCCTCCTTCTTCTTTGGGTGTCGACGATGCGAGAATTTGCGCCAACATTCGCACACATCATTTGCCGGTCTCCACAAGCCGTCAAGGAATCGCGAAATTCTGCAGGTCTTCTAAAATCAAGGAGGTATCCCCAGCCCGCCTCACAGACGCCCGCTATGCTAATCCCTGACAACGCCTCCTCCTCCTCCTCCTCCTCCTACGGCGGGTGGTACACCTGGCAAGACGTGTGTGTGTGTCTGTCATTTTCCTCTGTTATTTATCTCGTATTTACGATAACTGATAAGGGAGGGACGGATGGTAAGGGGCGTCGTTATCATTATCTGATCTTGTGAAGTTGTCTGTACGTGTGTGTGTGTGTGTGTCACCCTCAGTGATGCACACACCAGTGGCCACGGCTGGTGCTTCCCATAGCTTCTGTGTGGTCAACCATGCGAGGATTGGCCGTTATAATACATTCTTCTTCCTCCTCTTCTTCGCTCGAACAGCGAGGCTGTGGAACTCTCCTCCTTACTTATATCTTCCTCTTTTCCTATAACATTCCTGCCTTTAAGATTCAGGTTCAAAAACACCTGCGAAGATCTGGTTCTTAATTCTTTTCTTACTTAACTTCTTCATTCCTTTTCTTATCTTTCTTTCACCTGAGATAGCCATGAATGAAGCATGCCAGGTTAGTCACTATGAATAACAATCCTAATCATATCAAAGATTACAATCATGTTTATCATACCAATCATAACCCGTATCATGCCAATCACAACCCGTATCATGCTAATCATAACTCTCTCTCTCTCTCTCTCTCTCTCTCTCTCTCTCTCTCTCTCTCTCTCTCTCTCTCTCTCTCTCTCTCTCTCTCTCTCTCTCAGCACTATCCTCCTTCATGGCCAAACGCTATCCTTCATCCTGCTATCCTCTGCCATCCCGTCATCCCCCCGCACATCGTGGTTACTCCTATCCGAACAGACTCCCACAACCTTCCCTACACACATCATCATCCACAACCTCACACCACCCCTACAACCCGATAAGGACACACAACCTCACAGTCCTTCACGATTCCATATCCAAAAGTATCTTACTCCACAACCGATAGACAAGATCACAACCTCGTAACTGTCAACAACCTCGCACAAGTGATCAAACTAAGAGTTTCCGCGCAACCACAACCCCTAAAACCCTATAAATTCACTTACCCTCAGAACCTCATTGCCTCACACTTTACCATGCCCAAATCCTAGATTATTCCACAGAATAACCTCCTATCAGCTCAAATCACAACCTCACTTACTATCGCATAACCTCATACTCTCCCAGAACCTCAACCCACCCCCTCCCCCACCTCAAAACTCAAGCACTTCGTATTCTCCCGAAGCTACATACAACATTCCACAACCTCAAACTTCGCCATGATCCTTCCACCTCACATACTCCCACAACCCCAGTCTTCACCCAAAACACAAAACCCCACCGCTCCGCCATCACCCCAAATCTTCAGTCCCTTCCAACAACACACCCCCAACAACCTCCACCTGCCACCCCCACAACAACCACCTCCTCCTGTCACCCCCAAAACAACAATCTTTCTGCCACACCCACAACAACAACCACCACCTCCTCCTGCCACCGTCAACCACCACCTCCTCCTCCTCCTGCCACCGTCAACCACCTCCTCCTCCTCCTCCTGCCACCGTCAACCACCTCCTCCTCCTCCTCCTCCTCCTGCCACCGTCAACCACCTCCTCCTCCTCCTCCTGCCACCGTCAACCACCACCTCCTCCTCCTCCTGCCACCGTCAACCACCACCTCCTCCTCCTCCTCCTCCTCCTGTCACCCGGGACAACCCGTGCATCCCGGGACCGGGAGCCTGCAGGGGACCGGGACAAAACAAAAGAGGAAGCTGTCGCTCAGCCACACCGCACCGCAGCACACGGTCGATACTCGATAATCTCTCACTGGAACATGCTCCCTCCTCCCTCCCCCCACACACACACCCTCCTTCCCCTCCCGAAGTTAACTCCCTCCCTCCCTCCCTCCCTCCTGGTCTCATCTTAACTACACACTCCCAGTCCTGTCCCCCCGGCGGACTGGTGTCTCCCCAGGAGCCACCGGACTCCTCCCTCACTCAGCGTCTAGTGAACTATCCTTTATTTCCTTTTTAGGGGAGACTTGTTTATCATCGAACGATCTTTTCGTTGACTGAACTCTGCCTTTATTGACTGGAGCACCATATAATCTACTAAACACTCCCTTTTATTACTGGACTCTCCTTTAATCCACTAAACCCCTCCTTTATTACTGGACTCTCCTTTAATCCACTAAACCCCTCCTTTATTACTGGACTCTCCTTTAATCCACTAAACCCCTCCTTTATTACTGGACTCTCCTTTAATCCACTAAACCCCTCCTTTATTACTGGACTCTCCTTTAATCCACTAAACCCCTCCTTTATTACTGGACTCTCCTTTAATCCACTAAACCCCTCCTTTATTACTGGACTCTCCTTTAATCCACTAAACCCCTCCTTTATTACTGGACTCTCCTTTAATCCACTAAACCCCTCCTTTATTACTGGACTCTCCTTTAATCCACTAAGCCCCTCCTTTATTAATGGACTCTACTCTGTTGATACTGAACCCTCCCTTTATTACCTAGACCCTCCCTCTTTATTGGACAATCCATTCTACCTTGATTTACGCGACCCTCACTTCATTTACCAACTTCTCTATGTCTGTACACTTCGTCTTTTTCCTACCTTTTTTTTTAGATTCTTAATATACTTTACGGGACCAAAATTCACCATATTCTTTATCCAAATTCAAGTTTTTTTTTATTAATATAATCTAAAAGAGCAAAACATACTTACTCTTGTTGAAATTTCAGTAACAGTTTTCCTTTCCGTAATTTCTAATATGATTTACGGGACGAAAAGTCACTTCTCTTTGTCCACATTTCGGTCTCTTTAAATATTACCCCCTCCCAACCCCCACACACACACACCCTCTATCGCTCTCAATTCCCGGGGTTCCCTTCATTTACCGGAGCCTTTGTTCGCATGATGGGCTCGCCATTCACCTGTTGCAATTGCAAAAGGTTCAGTCTGCAATTACCGTAACGGGGAAAGGTAAATTTGCGTGGCTGTTCATCGCTGTAAATGAAAGAGAATGCCACCCCCCCACCCCATCATCCCCCACATCCCCAACACGTGAACACCAGAGCCATCCCGCCCTACGTGGTCGGGGCTACGGGTTTACAGTAGTAGGGCAGTGATAGTCTACACCACATGTGTATATACACATGTAGACTGACTGAACAAGTCACGTACAATGTAAATCCCCTGTAGAGTTATAGTCCACCACAGCCAGTAGAGTTAAGAATCACGTTGAGTTAAGGGCCACGTAGAGTTAAGGGTCATGTAGAGTTAAGGGCCACGTAGAGTTAAGGGTCATGTAGAGTTAAGGGTAACGTAGAGTTAAGTCACGTAGAGTAAAGGGTCACGTAGAGTTAAGGTTCACGTAGAGTCGAATATGTATATTCAGTTCCATTATCTGTAGTTATACGTGCCAATGATAAACAAACCAACATTCCAGCCTATCACTGCACAAACTTAAGCTTACCTTAAGCTTCAGTACAACGCTTGAGCTTAACCTAAGCTTCAGTACAACGCTTAGTCATCACAGTCATCGACTATGCAGAGGAGCAACGACAAAACCAAGGAGGGAAACAAGGGAGGGGGTGATTGTAATTTTTTGAGGGGTGAAAAGGGTGTGTGTGTGTGTGTGGGGGGGGTGGACCAGACCCCCCTGACGACCCCCCCCCACCTCCAGACCCAATGTGGAAGCCATGACCAACCAAGGATTCTTGTATTCCTCGTCATACAACAGCCTGGAAGCCAAAAATCTAAAATCTTCTCTATTTAACTCAACCACGAACGGGAATACAAAGCCAGGGTTACGAACCCTCGAACCTGCGATATCCTCTGTCAACAAGTCCACAAACCAACGATACAGATTAACTGACAACCTCAAAGATAAAACAGCAAGCTATCAAAGCCAAAGATAAAACAGCAAGCTATCAAAGCTAAAGAAGCTACAAATATCCATTTACCCGTCACCCATCGAACACGTGAAATCCCCATCACTCTGCATGAAGCTAAAACTCCCCATTTACTCATCACCACGAGAGCTAAAAAAATCCCCATTCCTGGACACGAAGCTATAATCCCCATTACTCACTACCACCTAAGCCAAAATCCCGATAATCCAGCACCCGATAACTCTTCATCCCGTTAACTAGCACGCACCATTCTTTGCTACCAAAACACTGGTAATGATTAGCTAGTAACAATAATGATTATCATCATTATCATCATGACTAATAATAATACAGCAAATATAAATCAAAATAATAACAATAATAATAATAATAATAATAATAATAATAATAAGAAGAAGAAGAAGAGGACGAAGAAGAAGAAGAAGAAGAAGAAGAAGAAGAAGAAGAAGAAGAAGAAGAAGAAGAAAAGAAGAAGAGGACGAAGAAGAAGAAGAGGACGAAGAAGAAGAAGAAGAAGAAGAAGAAGAAGAAGAAGAAGAAGAATCTCATTCCTTCTTCGCAATGCATCACTGGAGGACAATAATTCCACGTCAATATTCCTCAAAGTAGATTCACACGCGTCGTGTCACGCAACGTATGTACGACACACCCACTGACAGCGAACACCCACAACCTGTGCCTGGCCATTATCCCATCATTACGAGGTGTGCACTTAAAGCCCTCGAGTACGACGGTACGATCGTTGAGTACGACGGTACGACCCTCGAGTACGGCGCTGCCGACCTTCAGTACGACGCTACGACCCTTGAGTACTGCGGTGCGATCCTTCAGTGCGACGCTACGACCCTTGAGTACGACGGCACCATCCCCGCGCACCTCCTGTGAGTACTGCGTACGACAAAAACGGGTTCTGAACTACGCCATCCTGGATCATCGCTCGGCCGGGAAAACCTTTACGTTTGTACCCTCGTAGACTTGACGAGGGAGAGAGAGAGAGAGAGAGAGAGAGAGAGAGAGAGAGAGAGAGAGAGAGAGAGAGAGAGAGAGAAGGGGAAGGGGTTACAGGCAATTTCCCGTGGGCTACATAAGGGCAGGACTTGCGCTTGGCCACGTATAACCCCCCCTCCCACCTTCCCTGCTCCTCCTCCTCTCCCTTCAGGCCAGAATCTTAGCCGGAGATGAACCCATCTCGACCCTTCCTCTGTAACCGTTCCCTCCCAGCGCCTCAGTTTACAATGGGGGGGAGAAAAAGAGGGTTTTCATGTCTTCCACCCATTACTCTCTCCTCCTCTTGCAATCATGGGTAAAAAACGTAACCTTAACATACGTGATTCCAGAAGAGAGAAATAGAAAACGGTATACAGGTGCTTCAGTGTTGAGTAACTGTTCTCTGGTGGATAGTCATGAACGATTTATATCAAATGTCATTTTAACCCCGCGTGTACGACGGTCCGACCCTTGAGTACGACGGCCCGACCCTTGAGTACGACGGCCCGACTCCTGAGCACGACGGTACGACCCTTTGCGTTATGTATATCCTGACCTTTGACCACATCTGTTAAGCGTTAGGTCAAAGGCCAAGCCATCACACCCAAGGGTCGTAACGTCGTGCTCAAGGGTCAAGCCGTCGTGCTCAAGGGTCAAGCCGTCGTGCTCAAGGGTCGTACCGTCGTGCTCAAGGGTCGTACCGTCGTGCTCAAGGGTCGTGCCGTCATGTTTGCCAAACCAAATGACGCTCAAAATAATAATTCTGAAATCACCACCATCTCGCCTCCTCCTACCACATTATCAGATACTAAATCATTTATGATTCTTCAAATACATATATCAATGTCGCCTAAAAGAGTATAAAAAAAACAGCATTACGGAGGAGAATAACTTGCTCTGACACGTACCCAGCAACTGATCATGAAGTGGTGCTAAATGACGCGACCAATCACGGATTAAAAGACCAGCAATTGAGAGAGGGAGGAGGACTCTGACAGCTCATCCATATCATGAGACTAATGAGGCTCACAGTCACTCACCTTCACTCACCACCCCACTCCCACCCTGGACTCTCATCACACCTCAGCACATATCACATTCAATGATGATCACCTTCAAAGCCATCAACTTCACCGGCTTCAGTGTACGTACGTGGTTTTGATCATCTCAGTGCAACAATTTCGTCAAACACATGAAGGAACTGAATCACTTTTGTGATTTCTCAAGCAACTGTTCAAAGACGCAAGCACCCACAGTGAGACTAGGGAAGGGGATAAAAAAAAAAATGTGTTCTTCATGGACACATTAAGCGGAGGGTGGCGGCAGGGAAAGGAACGCGATATCCACAGAATGTATAAGGAAAGAATCCTTCGCCTTCCTGTATCCGAACCCAACCAAGACCATTCGAATCTAACCAAACCAAACCTAAATTAACCTTAGGGTATTATATTTTGGGGTGGGGTGGGGAGGGGAGGGAGACAATCTTGGGGTGATCCCAAATCAAGTATATTACACACGTCGTCCCATAAAAAATGGGAGTGGGTGAGAAATGGCGTCAATATGGGATAACTTTTATTTTATGGCATTGGTGGTGTGCGTCACACGGCTGTAAATGTCCCGCACACCCATGACTGTGTGTGCGTGCGTGTGTGTGTGTGTGTGTGTGTGTGTGTTCACTCTGATCATCCAATTCTCAAAAACTCCCTTCTGTTCCTCTTCCATCACTCCCTGAAGGCTTCTTCTACTCTCTCTCTCTCTCTCTCTCTCTCTCTCTCTCTCTCTCTCTCTCTCTCTCTCTCTCTCTCTCTCTCAAAAATGTATTTTATATACATTTTTGACATCCAACCGTGAATCATATACGCCCTTGCAACAAAAATAAATATTCATCTCACCTGCAAAACATATTCTAAATCATAGGTATTTCTGTTCACACATAATAATAATAATAATAATAATAATAATAATAATAATAATAACAATAATAGTAATAATAGTAATAATAATGCATCTTTTTATATGACTAATAATTACTTTAAACCGTAAGTAATCGAATTCCCTCGGGTCTAGATGACCCAAATCCCATGTTCTATTCACCAACGATAACATCAGCTAATCTTTTACACTCATTATCCCCCAATCAGCCAGGGATTCGTCATCGGCAGTAAATAATAAAAAAAAACCTTCAATATTTCCTTTATTTTAGATCCCCCCCCCCCCACCCCCACTTCCATTTAACCGTACCCCGGGTGATCCCAAATCCGGCTCGTGCCGGATAATCGATATGGTGGCCTGTCGTGGGCACGCTTTGAGGCGCGGCCCACAGCGAAGACCTCATGCTGAGCAAACATATCTCCCCACACACCCACCCCCACCAAACCCCTCCCCAACCCAACCCCCTTTGACTTCGTAATTACCATTGGAAGATCGCTTCTCCATGGATATACCAGGCTATTTTGACACTCATGGGTACGTCCACACACACACACACACACACACATACAAAGGAGATGGGACAACAAGAGAGTAAAATTCTCTCCCTGTAACACGGAAATAGTAATCAGAAACGCACACACAACACGTCTTATCACAACCCTAATCTCTCTGTTGTATTTACCGTCGTTTATCATTATAATTATTATTATTATCATTATCATTATTATTATTATTATTATCATCATCATCATTAGTCCTCCTCAGATTCATAATCAGATACAAGATAGATAGATAGATAGATAGATAGATAGATAGATAGATAGAATATAGAGGTAAGTGAATAAGACAATATATTCGTTGCTTCTTATCTTTTTGGCGCATTTTTTTCATCTTTCTTATCAACCTTCCTTCCTCCTGGTGATAAAGAAATACAACATTTCCTCTCCTTCCCATCCTCATACAGCTAACCAACCTTCACTCCAATATGGTTCCGCCTCACACAACGTTACGCATTATCTTCAATCCATGTCTCGAGCCATGACAGGAACGACCACGACTACAGAACACAACAATCCAAACTACAGAACAGCCTTGTTATCCCTGCACACAACTCCTAACTCACAACATGTACACCATTAAGTATTACACATCCCTAACAACTATTTTTGTAACCTCGCCCTCTTGGGAGAATCCTCTCTCTCTCTCTCTCTCTCTCTCTCTCTCTCTCTCTCTCTCTCTCTCTCTCTCTCTCTCTCTCTCTCTCTCAAGTGCCGTGGGCAAACAACACAACACAGCCAAGACTAAATCCTCCTTCAAGTAAACCTCTCGACAGCCCTCCACTTGAGGACTTGGGGAAATAAACCTCTTCAAAATCTTCAGTTGATGGAAGGAACAAACTCCCTCACCGGCGTCAGCTGATGTCAGTCCCAGTACTGTCAGCCAGCTGACGATGCAACATATTCTCTCACTGGTGTCAGTAGGTTCAATTTCCACGATGGCAACACACACACACACACACACACACACACACACACACACACATGGTTAATGTAGACAGCGTATATAAATATGTTAAGCTGTATGATAGTATAGAATATACAAGAGATGGGGCCCCACGAGTGTAAACCTCCCTCCCCATACAGTACAATTTCATATATATATATATATATATATATATATATATATATATATATATATATATATATATATATATATATATATATATATATAAATAATACTGACAACATATTGACGAGCCACAAAACAAGTGAGTGAGGGTAGGGCTGGCAACACACCTGCCCCTCAGGTAAACAAGCCAATCTGGCCCTCCAACACAGTTACAAGAAGCGACCATAATGTAATTCCGCCCCCCCCCCCCCCCCCCCCCCCCCACGCCACACGCCACCTCGCCCAGGTTGAATAACAAGGCTGATCGCCTCCTCCAGGAGAAATATTGGTCCTCGTTAAGGAACGAAGAGAACAAGGCTCGAGAAGGGAGAGGAAAAGGTTTACATGGGAGTGAAGAAGGGAGGGGAGGGGAGGAAAAGGTTTACATGGGAGTGAACAAGGCTTGAGAAGGGGGAGGGAAAGGTTTACATGGGAGTGAAGGAGGGGGGAAGGGGAGGAGGGAAACACTCCACCAGATATGCTCCCATAAAGCTAAGTTACAACTGTAAACATCAAATTACTTGTATTTACAGTTTTTGAACTGACTTGCTTATATTTGTGTCTGATATCCATACTGACAGAAGACCCAGTGAACATCATCATCTCTCTCACGGACCATTACACAGTACAGATGACGGTAGCATTACATAGCCTTTTACAATATTGATAACATTACGAAGATATCTAACGTTTTAATCATACAAGTACAATACACGATATCATTATGTGATCTCTTACGACAACGACATTATCCAAATATTCAATATAATTCCTACAAGCAATGTAATCAATATCATAATGTGATCTGTACAGAGCAAGTATGTATACTGTGTTGTCCACCGTCCAAACTCTCTTCCCTCAACTATCTATCATAAACTTTCAACTATCTACTCGTCAGGTTAGACGGGGAGGGAGGGGGGGGGGGGTGTGGATCCAGTCTACCAAGTCTAGGGAGAACATGCAAGGGGTCGTCCAGCAGAGAGCAATGTCAGTTACTTCCCCCTGTGGTGCTGTGGTGAGCGGGACTCGCTCGTAGCAGAGCCCAGTCGTCAGTACTGGCAGGTCGGGACTCACAGTAAGGATCCGCTACGTCTGGCCCCCTCACACCTCACCTTCCTTCCTTCCTTCCCTGGGTGGTCGAGGGCTATCATAGAGCCGCTGAGATGGAGGGCCGCTTGTCTGCATGACACACAACACTACCAGTTTTGTTCTACGTTGCCTAGCACAGTGTGGCTTCACCTACCTGACACTCAACGCTGTAGAACTTGAGTCACAGGATAAGTCTCCTTCATGACGACACACCGCCCACAGCGGCTGGATCAGGAGCAGGGCTTCTTTTCCTCCCTCCTCCCCAGTTGACAGAGGACGCTGAAGATTCTCAATCAGACAGTAGAGAGAGAGAGAAATCCTCCACACACTCAGGGTGGATGTAATCAGATATACCTGAAGCTGTGTCTGGCAATCAGGGGCACGACGAAGCGCGGGTTTATCTTCCCTGCGACCCATCAGGTCCTGGAAAGGCTATTTCCAGAGGCATGATAAGGGCAGTGGACACCGACGTGGCGATTCTGCATGCTCCTGGAAATGCGCCACGAAACTAAACGTCCTGGAACTGTGGATTTCATTTAAGGCTGGAAGCCCCTGGACTTATAGGAATATATATATATATATATATATATATATATATATATATATATATATATATATATATATATATATATATATATAAACCATGAGACTCCGGCAGGGGTGTGTGATGTCTCCATGGTTGTTTAATTTGTTTATGGATGGGGTTGTTAGGGAGGTAAATGCAAGAGTTTTGGAAAGAGGGGCAAGTATGAAGTCTGTTGGGGATGAGAGAGCTTGGGAAGTGAGTCAGTTGTTGTTCGCTGATGATACAGCGCTGGTGGCTGATTCATGTGAGAAACAGCAGAAGCTGGTGACTGAGTTTGGTAAAGTGTGTGAAAGAAGAAAGTTAAGAGTAAATGTGAATAAGAGCAAGGTTATTAGGTACAGTAGGGTTGAGGGTCAAGTCAATTGGGAGGTGAGTTTGAATGGAGAAAAACTGGAGGAAGTGAAGTGTTTTAGATATCTGGGAGTGGATCTGGCAGCGGATGGAACCATGGAAGCGGAAGTGGATAATAGGGTGGGGGAGGGGGCGAAAATTCTGGGGGCCTTGAAGAATGTGTGGAAGTCGAGAACATTATCTCGGAAAGCAAAAATGGGTATGTTTGAAGGAATAGTGGTTCCAACAATGTTGTATGGTTGCGAGGCGTGGGCTATGGATAGAGTTGTGCGCAGGAGGATGGATGTGCTGGAAATGAGATGTTTGAGGACAATGTGTGGTGTGAGGTGGTTTGATCGAGTGAGTAACGTAAGGGTAAGAGAGATGTGTGGAAATAAAAAGAGCGTGGTTGAGAGAGCAGAAGAGGGTGTTTTGAAGTTGTTTGGGCACATGGAGAGGATGAGTGAGGAAAGATTGACCAAGAGGATATATGTGTCGGAGGTGGAGGGAGCAAGGAGAAGAGGGAGACCAAATTGGAGGTGGAAAGATGGAGTGAAAAGGATTTTGTGTGATCGGGGCCTGAACATGCAGGAGGGTGAAAGGAGGGCAAGGAATAGAGTGAATTGGAGCGATGTGGTATACCGGGGCTGACGTGCTGTCAGTGGATTGAATCAAGGCATGTGAAGCGTCTGGGGTAAACCATGGAAAGCTGTGTAGGTATGTATATTTACGTGTGTGGACGTATGTATATACATGTGTATGGGGGGGGGTTGGGCCATTTCTTTCGTCTGTTTCCTTGCGCTACCTCGCAAACGCGGGAGACAGCGACAAAGTATAAAAAAAAAAAAAAAAAAAAAAATGAGACTCCGACCGACCAGCGACCAACCCACAACACGCCGTACCCTCCACTATTGTACAAAACAAAAACAAGAACATAAACTTTCACGACTGCCGGGGAACGTATCGCTTGGCTTCAGTCGGTCAAAAGTTGGGAACGAGAATTTGAAAACGTATCGTGGGCCATTATGCTGGGCAGGGGCGTGGAGCACAGTCGGCCTTCCCTGCATGGAATCAACCCCTTGAATACGACGGTACAGTATGCGAGTACGACGGGATAATACATGCGCATGACCGTACGACGCTGGAGTAAGATGGTATGATACTTGAGCACGACGGTACGACCCCTGAGCACGACGGTACGACCTTTGAGCACGACGGTACGACCTTTGAGCACGACGGTACGATCCCTGAGCACGACGGTACGATCCCTGAGCACGACGGTACGATCCCTGAGCACGACGGTACGATCCCTGAGCACGACGGTACGATCCCTGAGCACGACGGTACGAATCTTGAACACGACGTTATGAACCCTAAGCAACAAGGTACGACCCTTTAGTGTGAAAGACTGACCTTTAAATTAATCTTTAATCCATCATCATTCACAGGGGTCTTATCGTCGTGCTCAAGGGTCGTACCGTCGTACTCAAGGGTCGCACCGTTGTACTCAAAGGTCGCACCGTTGTACTCAAGGGTCTTATCGTCGTGCTCAAAGGTCGCACCGTCGTGCTCAAGGGTAGCACCGTCGTGCTCAAAGGTCGCACCGTCGTGCTCAAAGGTCGTACCGTCGTACTCGCGGAGTTAAGGAAGTGAACCATATGTTAAGTCAATAAATACATTGAGGTTATAAAGACCAGTGGATTTACATATGGTATTACTCTTATGTACCCACATGTAATACATTACTGGAGGTCTGGCTGGTACATTTGACCTGACCACGAGCGGCCGGCGTGACCCTTTTTCCCCTGGTTTACCTGAGGTGACTTAACGAACAGTGTTCCCGAATTCCCACGTGGGTTAACCTGGGGATGACGTCACGGACTACTGCATCTGGTGGGCTGAACATGGTTGGCGGATGTACGCGTTCAAGACTCGTATCATAAGCCATTAAAAATGTTTAACTGCTTCAGTAGTACAGCATGGTCTCTGAGGACGACGGGTCGACCTATGATGATTTTCCTGACCTTTGACCCAAAGGCCACGTACGATCAAAATCAGAAATATCCCATTAACTAAACATTAGATTCCACCTCATGCTGGATCACGAAATAAACACGAATATGGCAGCCATTAGTGAGAATAACACGACTAATATATTTAGAGGAATAACGAAGCATTCTAGAGCAACTTCTCTAATTCATCCTCTATTTTCTAAGATCTCATTAGAGGGAAAACAAAAGAATAATACAAGACAAGAACCGAACAAATGAACTAGTCAAACTTGGAACACGGTGGATGGGCTGGCCCCCAGCGGCGGGACCTGAGGAACGCCGCTTCTGACGTTGGACCTCACATTACCCCAACACCGCTCACCTGGTGTCCTCGCCGGCCACGCCTCCTGTATGGCAACACCTCATAGAGAATCCACGTTCCTCCCTGCTGGAGTCAGGTAGGTATAAAAGGCAGTGATCCCACCATATCGGTTCTTCACACACCCAGCGTCGTCCCAGCGTGCCATGTCGAGTCTGATTACTGATGGACAACACCGAACCATCTAAGGGCTTGGGCAGGCTGCGAGACGCAGGCAGGGCCAGTGTGAGGCGTCGGTCGCGAGCCGTGCAGCCCAGTACGAGCACAGACTTGGTGGAGGGCGAGCCCAAGGCTGAGGCCGTACCCACCAGCAGCAGTCGATTCTCGGGCGTCCCGGGGTCATGGGTCAAGTTCAAGGAGCAAACGGGTATGACGGCCGTCGACTGTGAGGAGACTCAACCCGAGGCTGGTGCTGGGCCGCCCTCCTCCTCCTCCTCCTCCTCGACCGAGATGTCCCCAAGCGCTGGTGACGTCCTTCAGAGCCCAACCTCACTGGTGAGCGAGGCGAAGGAGAGGCGCTACAGCAGACGGTCTTTCACAGCAGGCGGCGCTAAGCTGGGCAGCAAACTGCTGGGGCTCAGGAAGAACAAGGGCATCAGGAACATCTTCAAGCCCAAGGCCATCCACCTCCAGCCCTTCAGGAGTGAGGACAAGGATTCCTCCCCGCGGCCGTTGTCGAGGAAGAGCGACCAGCTGCGACGCTGTAGGGTCAAGAAGCTCTCCCTGGACGAGGGAGAGGTACTCTCCCTCAAGAAGAAGCTGGAGGGAGAGCTGGCTTTCACCCTCTACTGTAAACAGAGGAAGGAGTTCATGGAAACAGAGTAAGGTCCTTCCCACGTCTTGTGTGTGGCGAGGAGGGAAGAATAATCTAGCCTTAAATTTGTAAGTCTGAACGAAAGAAACTTGTGAAGTTTACTCATCTATGTCAAATTATTTTTCCTGTATGTTTTGAATTAAAAAAAAAGTCTATATCTAAGAAATTTGTGTTTTCTGAACCATGTTATCAATGTTATAAACTCTGGGTATCACGAGGGAATGAAAGAGAATGGCAGGTGTGTACAGTCATGGTCTTTAAGCAAACAATAACCACATGGGAGTTGTAACCATCGGTCTGGTTGTAGGACACGAACGAGTGATTGGTCCCGTGGGAAGTTAACCTCACGAGTTTATAAACTGAATCGTCACATTGAACACTTACTTCGGTGTTGGGGACACGCAATGTGGCCAGTACGTGGCAGACACACACACACAACAACACCTTGTCCTACTGAGACATAATGACTGGGAAATATATGAAACCTTCATATAATACATATTGTCACTTTGACTTGAAGGCTCAACGCCAACGCCCAAATCCATGACTGACAATATTTGCCTCTCCTTATCTCCACATTACGTTAACTCGTCTTTCTCGTAGATAAAAATGTCTTTCTAATGCTACTACATTAACCTACGAGTTTATGTTCCCTTCAACTGTATCAAAAAGCAGCCTCGTTTAAAACCTAACGACCAACGGCTGTTTGACTTTAGTGGTTAAACATATATACATCTATAACAAATGATGTATCATAGGTTTTTCTTCATGATCTGCCTCCCACAATACTCGTTCCTTTCTTATTAAAGACACTTGAGGAAGCCATCAGTGCTTACTTAAAAAGGAACAGGACAGGTAAGACGACCATACGAACATAAACTGGGAAAGACTGCGTGTATTACTGCATGATGCATTATACTGCATGATGCATTATACTGAACACTTCACCATCAGTGTTATCGTCTGCTTAAACTTCCCCATACACTTACAACTGTCATGCGTGGTAATGGAGAAAAAAAACAGCTGTCACGTGGTTATAGGATAATGGTTTTACTGGGTGTCTTCCTTCCATGTGTAATTCTACACAGTGTGAGCAAACAACCTTAACCAGCCTGACGGAGGTCGTCAGTCCTTACCTGTGACCTCTGACCCATTGACGTATTGACCCGTATTCCTCCATTTCCCAGAGGCAATCTAACAAACGATATGTACGAAAACTTACAAAGAAAAAAGTTATCTCCTTAAGCACGAGTATGATGACCTGGCCTTTGACCTGACCCTTTGGGGGCAGGTCAAATGCCAGGCCATTATACCCAAGGGTCGCACCGTCGTACTCAAGACCGTACTGTTGTGCTCGAGGGTCGTACCGTCATACTCAAGGTTCTTGCCGTTGAGTATACTGTTGTGATCAACGGGTTAACGGTAATTCTCTCTCTCTCACACACACCATCGTCCAATACAACAAGCCTCTCGAAAGAGATAAAAGATAAGAGAAATATATATATATATATATATATATATATATATATATATATATATATATATATATATATATATATATATATATATACACACACTAGAAGGTCTTTAGGAGGAAACGACCCTTCAGAGAGATATTGCCGGCGAAGACAAGCCAGTTCCCCCCCCCCCCTCTCTCTCCGGGGCAAATACGAGTGGAGATAACGCCTCTCCCAGCGACACTCAAGGAGGAGGGAGCAGGAAGCGTGTCTGTCATCGAGGATGAGTTACAGAATCCCACTGGTGAGGTGGAGGAGGAGGAGGTGGTGGTTCCTCCTCCTCTCGTCTGCCTGGTCTCTCTCTCTCTCTCTCTCTCTCTCTCTCTCTCTCTCTCTCTCTCTCTCTCTCTCTCTCTCTCTCTCGCTACGAAATTGTATATCCGTAGATTTTCTTTTCCTTGCGATTTCAAAATTAATATATAGCAATCCAGCACCAAACACCTTGATACAAGTAACATCTGTGGCTATAGTGAAGTTTGGAAGAAAATGAAGTTACAACACACGTTAACCACATACTGAATCTTCTCCCTACGTTATTCATTAAGCTTCGTTTAATTATAACGTAATCATTTACATTATCATACTTCCGTTATGTATCAAGTTCATCATACGTACGCCGACATCAAACGACGCTAACCAGCCAATAGGTAGTTACCTGAATATTCTAAACCTAATCCAGGAATATTCTGTCATGCCTTAGCTGTAAAATAATGTCTGCGAATATATTTGCCATTCGATGTGCATTACCAATAATATATTCTGTTCAACCCACTGGATATTTCAAACCAAATAGAGGAGCATAATTCATCTATAATGTAACATAATTCATCTATAATGTAACATAATTCATCTATAATGTAACATAATTCATCTATAATGTAACATAATTCATCTATAATGTAACATAATTCATCTATAATGTAACATAATTCATCTATAATGTAACATATTAAACAAATACGACACTCAATTTGTACTGTAAACAGAGACACGAATTTATGCGAAAGATTAAGGGATTTTATTAGATGAGTGCTGATGTATCTACATTTCCATTACCATATTCATGAACTGTTTTTTGAATATTTAATTCACACACACACACACACACACACACACACACACACACACACACACACACACACACTGAAGCTTCATGTCTGCGTTACATACTGTAACAAGACCAGGATATAAACTCATTTGAAGCATTGTTGTTGTTGGAAGAAACTGTATTCCCGTCAACGCACAATGATATCATCATTATCATCATCATCATCATTGTTATCACTGCACAACCCGCACGTCGTGTTTTATGGGGGTTCCAGCAGCGTGCGAGATCTGCGCTCCACGCAGGAGCTGGGAGATGATAGATCCGTTCTGTACGTACGAGGCAGCGGACCTGATCGTCCACTGTCACTCATATATATCAGGATTGACCTTCACAGATTTTACAATGCATTGCATCATGAGATAACATACACACCACCAGGCACAGTTTCACCTATGATGACCTAGGTTTGGAGGGGGGGGCGGGTTGCTCAACAACACTGGAGAGGCCAGATCACCCACATGAAGCAGCTTAATCGCTTAGGTTTTACCGGCAGTTTGACATGAGAATAATAATGACCCCACAATGGGATGAAATAAATCTAATCATATGATCAAAAGTGACACGTCTGGCATCGCTGGTCGCCTGGTCGTTTTTGAACTCGGAGAAAACGGCGTGAGTGGTTCTAAACAGATTATTTTTATCATTATTCATATCATTATTATCATCATTATCATTATTGTATAACAACACGTATCCCTTCTCTTAGGGTTGCTGCACCTTCAAGGGCTGCTGCGCTACAATCAGTAGCAAGGAAAGGATGGATTCCTTCGGAGTGAGAAGTGCGCATCTTTCTCAATATTCGCTAACAAGAGCACACGATGACACGATTATTCAGCATAACTGAACCTGTCAAGTTATTATATAGTTTGTAAACATAGCAAGTTACACTCGAGTGTTCTGCTGGGCTGTGGATGCCGCACCTTTGAGCAAAAGAGGCAGCAGCATCAAGAGAGAGGCATCTCACATTATCTCAAAAAAAAAAAAAGTTTTGGGTGGGTGGAACAAAAGCATCTACCTCACTCCAACCCAAGTTGCCACGTAATTCAAGTTGTAATGGAATTACTGTCAGTTCCGACTGGGTCTCTTCCCCTAACATCTCCAGTGGAACGCTGAAAATTCTCATGGAAGTGTTTGTGTTCTTACGTTGACACTATTGTGGTAACGAGAGGCGGTCAAGCCAGGCAAAGACGACGTGACCCTCGGGTACATGCTGGCGGAGGTCAGGTATTTGACCTCACCTAACCGTGTGGTTGTAGGTCACTTCATAACTAAAAAACCGTCTTGCTCATGGGGAACAACATGTCAACCTTCTCTCCATAAGTATCAAATATATCAAAAATACAACCTACAATGTGGACGAATCCCTTCCATCAGTAATATAAAAATATTGAGCAGGTTTCCATATACTTACAACATTGTGCGTGGAATCATAACCTCACAAAAGCTAACACAATCTTTTACGAAAAAAAAGAAAGGTGGAAGAAAAGAGACGGACACACAAGAGAAAAAGCAATTTACATAACAGTAACAAACACATTACCCATTTTCAACATGTACTCACCCAGAAACCCCCCTAACAGATCGCTTCTTACGTAAGAGCTGCAACTCACCTGGAAAGAAAAGAGTAAATACTTATAGAACATTCACGTCAACATCATCAAACATCTTGATGTTCAAGAGCACATCATCTTGAAGTTACAGGGTAAAATGTAAATTTCCTAACCGTACCTTACACTAAGTTTACATACCGTAAATGGGCAAACCGTATCTCAAACTAAATTTACATATCATAAATTCCTAAACCATGTCCGTAGATTGACACGTGGAGGGAATCACCAGGTGTAAACATGGGAAGGTCACTGCACACCAACTGTGGGAGAAGCTCTGATCATTGTCCTGCTCTGGGGCGTCCACTGAGAAATACATGTGATAGTCTACGTTCAGGTGCACAACTGAAACTCCTTCAGGGAGATGGTACGACCCTTGTGTACGATAACCTGGCCTCTAGGATTAAACCATAATGACCCAGGGGCATCTTGTCGTGCTCAAGGGTCGTACCGTCGTGCTCAAGGGTCGCACCATCGTGCTCAAGGGTTGCACCGTCGTGCTCAAGGGTCACACCATCGTGCTCAAGGGTCGTACCGTCGTGCTCAAGGGTCGTACCGTCGTGCCGTCGTGCTCAAGGGGTCAGAGGCTATCATAAAAGAAGAGGCCACACTACGAAATAAAAATTATCTAATAAATCATGCATAACTGATATTGTGGGAGTTACCGTCACATGTTAACCATACCACACTTCATGACACTCACACACACACACACACACACACACACACACACACACACACACGGGAGTGAGGACACGGTACGTATGGACAACGTTACACAACACAAAAGACCTTCCCTTTACACCAGGCACCTCCCCTTCCCCCTCACCAGACACCCGCCAGTGCCCATCTTCTCCAGCACCCCTAAATCCCTCCTCCCTCACCCCAACTTCCCCACTCCGCCAACGTTGGTCGTGTAGGTTTGTATTGCTGATTAAGTACACTTGACCCAAAGTTTCCCCAGAGGATAAGAGGGGGGAAAAAATGAAAATAGCGAGTTTTTTTCTCTCTTAGATTTGGCAGGCGCTGCGAACGAGTTCAAGCACTGGGCTAACCTTACCTGCTGGAAACCCCAACTCAATTTCAGTTGAGCGAGTTTTTCTCTCCCCCTCTTCTACCTTTTTAAGCCGATGTCTGGCGTTTTTCCCTTTACGATTCCATGTTCTTGCCTGCCTACCTCCTGCCTGCCTGCAGATGCTCGCTCTGGTGGACTGTGTTTCCTCCTCACTCCTCCTTCCTCCGTCACATGTGTGTTGCCAGGGCAAGCAAGCCTCTCCATCAACAATAACCAAGTGGTCCAGAGTGGGCCTTCCCTCCCTCCCTCCCTCCCCACCATCATCAATTACTCGTTCTTAAAACGAATTACTCGCGTCTCCTGCTACAGTCTGGTTACATCCAACGCGCGTTTCTCTTCTACTCTTCCTCTGGCTAAAGGGATTATACGCGTCAGAAGAGGAGGAAAACCCGAGGAAGAAGGGGGAGAAGAAAGAGGAGCTGGAAGAATGCAGTGAGAGATGGTCTCTCAGTGTTGGTCTGGTTTTCAAAAGAACGAGACTTGTCTCTTTTACATATTTCGAGAACTATATGGTCTTCCCTAGGGAGACCCCCTTGCCCCTTTTCCTTTTATATTTTTTTTTCTCCCAGCGGTAAAGTCGTAGTAGTCTCTCTCTCTCTCTCTCTCTCTCTCTCTCTCTCTCTCTCTCTCTCTCTCTCTCTCTCTCTCTCTCTCTCTCAGCAGCAGCAGCAGCGACAATCTGGCTCGAGCCACACACACACACACACACCCCGTCTTCGCGTGAGTTAGTCCAGGCGTTAATTGTCTCCCGCCTAACTAGCCCCCCGGTCCATAATGCTAAGGGGAGTGAGGGAGTGAGGAGGGTTAGAGGGTTTTAACAAAGGTGTCGCCCCGCCTCTGTTGTATATATATATATATGTACGTCCCACGTCTTCACTCCTCGGGTGTGATTACCCAAAACCCCATTTAAACTCTGATCGTAAACCTTAAGTTGCGCGTCTAGTTCAACCCTAAACCCATCTACTCGACCGCACTGTCGTGGCCAAGCCTCGAGATGGAGTTCAACCCATCAGACGGAACTCCAACCACCCAGGCTGTACTGGGGGCTGTGTCTACGTCAACACGTCCAGCAACGCAACACGACCATCCCCCCAGTACGACAGCAACGTACGATAACGTCTGGTGTCGCTAACAGGCTGCAGTATAGGTTCAAATGCCAGCCAAGATGACAGGCCATGTTCAAAATATAAAAATAAAAAAATACAAAGATCGACATTAAAACGGCTTGGCGTGTGTTGAATGGCCTTGTTCAACTGATGGTGGAGAGTAACAACCATAATCTCAACCCTTGTGATAACTTTTCGTACATATGACTTTCTAATACTCTCTCTCTCTCTCTCTCTCTCTCTCTCTCTCTCTCTCTCTCTCTCTCTCTCTCTCTCTCTCTCCAATACAGGGTTCGATTGCCAATAAACACATACAAGAACCTCGATGGAGGTTCTTTACAAAACGAAGCCATTTACCGACACCCAATAATAATTCTTTACTTCATAACCGCCACCTCTCTCTCTCTCTCTCTCTCTCTCTCTCTCCTGACCATGGCATCCCTTCACCCATATCTTTCGTAACTATTTTATTCCTCCGTCACACAAGTCTCACAACACAGCTCTAGTATTACAATACTAAGGAGAAACAAACCGAAAATAATAAGACACACACACACACACACACACACACACACACTGTCAAAATCCTTCCATACCAATAATCAAAATCAATATGCCTCATCCTTTGAATATAAAGATCTAAACCCGGTCATCAAACAATCTTAGATTATATAAAAATTGAAAGAAAAAAAACACAGGTTCTATACATATAAGATCCGTCTAGGGCACAGTTCATCATCTTGAAATGATGTGTGTGTGTGTGTGTGTGTGTGTGTGTGTGTGTGTGTGTGTGTGTGTGTGTGTGTGTGTGCATAAGGCATCCGATACAGCGACCCCTGGGACAAACCACGGCCGGCGCCCCCCATCAAGGAACAATCACACACGCTATCGGAGATTCGATCGTTAAATTCCAATGTCGGAGTCGCGAGGAGGATGGGAGGACGGGGAGTGGCACCAGACCCCTACCCCACCCCCATACCTCCACGTCAGACTGGCGATATTGCTTCCGTGTGCTTGCAATCGCCCACACACACACACACACACACACACACACACACACACACACACACACGACCCAAAATGCTTGCAGTGGGCCACCGATGCCCCAGCCTCTGGCCAGTAGGCGGGACGTCTGCCACACGACACAAGTGAAGAAATACTACACAAGAAACGATAAAAGTAAATACATAAAATATACCACAGTCAAGAACTGAAAAAAATAATGTATGAACCAATCAACCAATAACGACAGATTCTAGAGAGAATTAGATAAAAACACTCAGGAAACAATAAAGATTAGGCTAAGAATAGTAATATGAATGAGGAATAGAAAAAGCTAAACACACACACGAAATAACAACTTTGGTTAAACAGAGAAAACCATAAATAGAAACATAAAAAACAAATATTTACGATCACCTGACCATCAAGAGCCAAGCCAAAGGTAAGGTCATTAAATCTAAGGGTCGTAAATACGTCGTGCTCAAAAGTCGTATCGTCTTACTCAAGGATCGTATCGTTCTACTCAAGGGTCGTACCGTCGCACTCAAGGGTCGTACCGTCGTGCTCGAAGACAAAACATTAACGTGAACCAAAGTATCAAAACAGTTTTTCTTTCCAAATCTAAAAAATCTTGTTACATGTCTACTTACATCATCATGAACTGAAGTCGGTTCCAGATCAGGACAACAAATATCAGTAAAGATGGTAGCCATAACAGAGAACATATCAGTAAAGATGGTAGTAAGACGGCAAAATACATCAATAAAGACAGCAAGAACATAAAATTTACAGAAACAGTACGGTAGAACATGAACATAAACCCTAGATATCAGAAGCCATTCACATTAGAGAGTAAGCCCCAGTCATCAAGACAAACATGGCCACCGCCACACAGCTCTTTGATGGCCAGCCAACACGACGTAGACAGACGGGAGAGGCTACAGAAACCGCCACTGCTGGGCGTCGGGAACACGATCCTGCGTGACGAAGGTCAGAGAGAATCAGACGAGCCCAACCTGACCTCAGCTCCTCATCCGGACAATAACGGTCTTGCTTGGCCTTTCTTATTAAGTGGTGGACTTTCTATGTTCCTATCTTGTGAAATATCGTTCTTCTGTGTTTTTCCTTAACTGTAAGTTTGTCTATTTGTTTCCATGTGTTGTATTTAGTTTGCACTACCCATCCTGAGTTTGTTTAGTGTTTTCCCTTACTTGTATGTGCTATGTGCTGTGTCTTTCAGTGTTTTTTATATTCTGTTTGCGTTTTACTTATCCAAGTCTTGTGATGCAGTTTTTTTTCTCTGTGTAGATTCCCGATGATGCCTATGTGAAGGTGAAAGCTTGAATAAATAAATGGAAAACTTAGGACAACTGGTGTTTGAGCAGCCGCCTAATGGTAGAATAATACTGAGATAATTAGACAAGATAAGAAAGAAATCGCATTCAATTTATGTGCATATATATATATACACACACACAGAAACATAGTGAGTATTTTTTTCGTCTCAATAAACAGGAAAAGTTTTGTTGTGATAAAACAGCGGGCAACGCATGCCGTTTTCCACGGGCGGGCGGCGGGTCCATGATGGCTGGGAACATTACGCGCGGGCGATGTGATCAATGATGGACACTCCTGCTGCTGCTGGCTGCTGCTGGATGTGATCGATGACGCCCCGACCCGTCGGTGTGGTCGTGGTGGGGAGGGGACACGAACCCAGGGATTTCCATAACACTCTCGCCAGCACAATCGCCCAAAACCGCCAACATCCCAGGGACGAGGGTGCTGCTGCTGGTGTACGCCCTTGTGACCACGCGACATCAAGACAGTGTTAAGTTATACTTTTTTTTTTCATTCACATCGACACGACGCGACGCGACGCCCGGCACACACAATGAAAATGTAATGGTCGTGTGGGTGACCTACTTTCCAGTTGATAATATAAGCGACATATATATATATATATATATATATATATATATATATATATATATATATATATATATATATATATATATATATCGGTGTTTAAAGGACAGGAAAGGCATGGAGATCATTCAAGTTGTTTTTTTAAGTAACTGGAGAAGATTAACATGCAACTCTTGCTGGCTGGCCTATCGTTACGTGTGCATGAGGTAACATAACGTGTATGTAACACTTTCCAGTAAGCTGTCATCATCCAGCACTGTGTTATTTCTCTCTTGTTCTCCGTATAATCATGTAATGCTCTAGGTGTATATATATATGTCTTGACATATCAAGATGTCTTCAACCTTTGTGGTTGAACGCCGGACCGGGTGAAGCAATAAGAACGTTCAGTCTTGGGTCACTGAACGTGTGGATTTATTATGGATGACCACGTCTCCCACCAGCTACGCTTGATCAAACTCACTGTTTCTCTTTTCTTCCACATGTAATATTGTTTATGGTCCGAGATACGCGGCAGGGCAGCGCAACGGACGTGAACCTAACCAGACAATGAATCGTATTGTACTGTAGTGTGACGCGAGATGTGCTGGTTGTAAACCTCCTTTAGCACGACGATACGACCCTTGAGTATTACGGTACGACCCTTGGGGACGACGGTACGACTCGAGCATTGCGGTACGACTCTGGAGGTTACGATCCCTAAGCACGACGGTACGACCTTAGAGTATCGAGACCTGGCGTTTGATCTGACCCTTAATCAAGGTCAAGTCAAAATTACTCCCGCATTATACCCATGGGTCGTACCGGCGCGGTGTTCAAGGGTCGTACGTCTTGGTGCTCAACCATCAAATCCCAAGCTTAATGCTCGTTAAGTTGTGTTCCAGAGTCACAACCCGTGCTCTACAACCACCAACACAATACGTTACAACTCTCTGAGGATGAGAGAGAACAAATCACACAAGATGGTCTTACAAAAACTCTATAACAAGTTGTGAGGAGTTTCTTGGACTCATCCAACTGAACAAGAAAAAAAATCTATTCCATCCTACGAAACTGAAAGAGAAAAAAAAGGAACTGTTTCCGTCGTACAATGAACACAAGCGAACGAAAAGTTTCGCAATAGTCTGCACAATGAGCGGTGCACTATGTGGACGCAGCCCAAAGCAGTGAAACAGACGTCACAAGGACATGTACTGGACGTGAACGGAAGGCAATTAAACGGTCGCCGGATATGAATGAATCACGAAACAGAAGCCCAGTTACAGTTACTCACTTAAATACTCCCCCCCCCCCCCCATCACGTCATTGCCTGGAGTATAAATTAATGACCTGACATGAGATATACAGAGGTCTTCCAATCCCTCAAGGCCCGGGCTGGGTACACAATGTAAGGAGGGAGTGGGTGTGTGTTTGTTTCCCCCAGACGTAAATACATACACATTATCACTTCATGGTGAGGGACACGACACGGGCAAGACATGACGCAGTCAGGCAGGGGTCATCTCAGTTGAGGGGAGGTCATACCAGAACGAGACGAGGAACGAAGAGGTGAATCATGTCTCCACACAGGCGATGGTAGAGAGAAAGAAAGGAAGGAATGGATTTCCTCATCTCTGCTTTACGAGGAAAGATAAAGGTGTCATTTCTCGACTGGTCTTTATATAAGTTGACATTAACGACCTTTAACCACCCTGGCAGCTGATTAGGCCTAAAACCCTAACAAGCGACTGTTGCAATTCATACACTCCAATCCTGGTGATGGTGCTACCCCCCCCCCCCCCCCGCACTGCTCACCAGTCAAGAAATACCACACACACACACACACAATAAAATATAAACATGTATGAATATCTTAAATTTGAAAGATCACAATATTCGAAGAGAGGCAGAGATATTCTCTTTTATATATTTTTCCCCCCACTTCCGCCCTACAGTGTTGGGGGGGGGAGGGGGACGACCAGGCTATATAAACAGCTTTTCCCCTGAAACAACAATATAACTTTTGCCTCTCTCTCTCTCAATATGTTACGCACCAGCACTCACACTGTACACACTGGTTGTTCTCTCTCTCTCTCTCTCTCTCTCTCTCTCTCTCTCTCTCTCTCTCTCTCTCTCTCTCTCTCTCTCTCTCTCCTGTGACACACTCACACTTTTCCAACCGTTCTCACACTCGCACGCTAGATCACTCGCGCTACCACCATCAAACTGTCTCACATTACCCCCTTACTAACTGTCTCATACTACCCCCACTAACTGTCTCACACTAACCCCACTAACTGTGTCATACTACCCCCACTAACTGTCTCATACTACCCCCACTAACTGTCTCACACTAACCCCACTAACTGTCTCACACTAACCCCATTAACTGTCTCACACTACCCCCACTAACTGTCTCACACTACCCCCACTAACTGTCTCACACTAACCCCCACTAACTGTCTCACACTAACCCCACTAACTGTCTCACACTAACCCCACTAACTGTCTCACACTAACCCCATTAACTGTCTCACACTACCCCCACTAACTGTGTCACACTAACCCCACTAACTGTCTCACACTAACCACACTAACTATCACACTTAAACCTATGATTGCATCAGTCCTATCCACTTCATGACTGCCTGGCGCAATCCAACCCCAATATAACTGTTGTCACAACCCCACTGGATATTTCACAACCCCACCACCCAGTGAACAATGTTCGATCAGTGAGGCACGAGAAGAAAAACGGAGAACGGAGGGTCTGTTATATATATATTTTGCAGCGCCCAACACTGAACGGGTGAATACATGCCCCCGTGGTGACCATTTCAAGTTAAAGGAAAGAAAAAGAGAAAAAAAAAAAGAGTAAATTAATAAAATCTCGGTGTTTGTTGACCTAACCCGTCAAGGTAAAAGATGAGAGAAAGTAAGAGTTAGTTATTAATTATCTCTGCTGTTCCAACGAGAGATACAACGGTCAATGATCGTGGAGTTGGTCACCACACACAAACCAAAGGAGGCAGCAACCAGCGCGAAAGTGGAAATACTTGTATATGAAACGATATGAAAGGATTCTATCAACTGCCCAACGACATTACCTGTGTATGATATTGAGCTCTTCATCCCAAACTACTGGTGACCAACTGACCTTTGACTTCCTGATGGTGGTCAAGGTGAGGGGGGAGAGAGGAGAGGGCGTGTCTACTGGGCGTGGTCTACAAGGAAAAAGAAGGCGTGGAACAAACCGGCTCTGACCGTTGACAGCTCCCCCCTCGCCCCCAACCCCACCCCAATATGCTTATCTCCTCCCCCTCGTTACCACCATCACACAGCCTCACCCCCTCCTCGCTAGTCGCCATCACATTACAGGGCCACTTGCCGCGGGAGGACGAGAGGAAAGGGGGTGATTGAAAGGGTAAGATAAGAGGGGGGGGAGATGACTGCTGGGAAGGGAGATGGACAGGGTAAGACACGTGGGGAGACGAGCCCTGGGAGGGGAGGGGAGGATCTGATGGAGGGGGAGACACGGGTTCAAAAGGGATGGGACAGGGAGCGTAAGACTGGGTGACAACGAGGGATGGTTAGGGATGATGGGGGAGCGATGAAGTCCACACACACACACACACACACACACACACACACACACACACACACACACACACACACAAGACGAAACCATACGCCTCTTGTGACGTTATCATGAGCAAAATAACATATACACATATATAATCTATAACAAATACCCGTAACAAAAAAAATATCTCAAAACAAATGGAGTGAAAACACATCCCAGGGAAGGCCACAGTGCCGTCCAATGACAAAGCCAAACTTAAAATATTCTTTGTAAAAATATGACGAGGCCATCATATCCTCCTCCCTCCCTCCCTCCCCTCACCCTCCCCCCAACCCCCACCAACCAAAACGAACCCAAAATATTTTCTTCAGCGGAAGCTCAGAACTCGTCACCCCGAAAGTTCGTCCGCGTCCTGGGGAAAGAATTTTTATATGTCTTTTTCTTTTTAGAGAGAGAGAGAGAGAGAGAGAGAGAGAGAGAGAGAGAGAGAGAGAGCCTCGGACGGGAGCACCAGAGTGACTGACATGCTTCTGTTTACACTGCTTTGTATTCGTTTAAAGACCAATATCATTCGAGCAATTACGACCGTTATCATATGAAAGCAATGTATTCTCTTCTTTCTCTCTCTTCTCCTCTCCCTCCCTCCTTCCTTCCCTTCTTTCTTTCTTTCCTTCCTTCCCCCTGTACCTTCTTCGTTCCACGTTCCTTCTGTTTTGATAAGATAACAAGTCTGGCTTCATCATGTATAAATGCACGGGTCTGGCACATCACAAGACCTGGAATCCTCATCATCACAGAAGACAATATCATTTAAATGGATTCCAGATAAAGGAAACTCTATACTTCACTTGTAATGTATCCGGATTCCCGAAAATCCAGATACCACTGCTTAAGTGGGTCGGACTCTTTTTTCCTAATGGATGATTATGATTTTTGTAATGATGACAGTGTGTGGATGCAGGGTGAGTGACGCAGGCGTGACGTATGGATGACGTGGATGTGACGTGTGTGTGTGTGGAGCGTATTACTGCTGGGGAGTCGTATGTGTGAGTGTGGATGTTCCACATGAGTAGAAACGCACACAGCCCGGCATCCAGGCCATCATCCAACCCAACCTAATCCATCTTAAACCATTTTACATCCAACGTTAAGATCCGCCAATCATAGAGCCTGCTAGATCGCTGCTTAATTTCCTCAACCAATCATAACCACGCTTACAAATTCGGGGGGGGAGGGGGGACGTGAGGGATCCAATCAGAGAGCGAGAACGGATGAGAGGCAAACTTTTATAAGCGATCTCTTACCGCTCTTCCACCCAACCCTGGGACAATATATGAAGGACCGGGTTGTCCTTGTAATCACACGAACATCCCTCAGAGAACACAAAGGCGACATTCCATCGTCTTGGGTGCTATTCGTCAACCTCACGTCCAGTCAGGTTCATGTCCACACTGTCCTCAAGAGACAAAATCATAATGCAATGAACCCTCCTTCCATCTTCTTCCTCCTCCGCCCGCCCGCCCGCAACACTGTGTTCAACAGTTCACAAGTCAGCACACACTGTGTGTGTGTGTGTGTGTACGTGTGCGTGTGTGTGTGTGTGTGTGTGTTCACCTGGGACTGGAAACACAGTTGGAATGCAACGGAACGCTGAAGGTAACGCGGGTTGCCCACCCACACAACGATACCCCGAGACTGACAACACCACTGTTTGTGAGACGGTAAACATGACACACGGACCGAGGCACTAACCCTTCCATCTCTCTCTCTCTCTCTCTCTCTCTCTCTCTCTCTCTCTCTCTCTCTCTCTCTCTCTCGGGGGGAGAAGGGGTGGGGGTCTCCTGGTTACTCAGGGAGAGGGGGGGGGGGGGGAGTAAACCCAGTTAGCAGACCACAGGATCAAGCAGAGGTTGCTCCTGCTGTTCCCCGTACCTGCTTGAATCAACATCACCTTCAATAAGAGATCCACTCGCCAAGCTTTGGGGAGATAAAACCCTTTCACACCGCCTCCCCGCAGCTGAGCCCCCGGGGAGGAAAAGGAGGAGGAGGAGGAGGAGGAGGAGGAGGAGGAAGGGTACGGAAGGGGGTATGGAAGGGGGAGGGTCTGGCCGGGCCTGGGTGTGTGCACTTGACGTGCATTCAGAAGCCATTACGACCGAGCGGGCGACCAGTGCACGGTAGCGCTACGAGATGTGGTCAGGAGGGAGGGAGTGAGTGAGGGAGGGAGGGTGTGAGTGAGGGAGGGAGGCCGGCGCTTCTGGGCCGAGATGCCGCCGCGGGCTGCCCACTCCCACCCACTGGGGGTGGAGTACATGGCAATCATTAAGGTGGAAGTCAACGTGTTAATTACCTCTCATCGTTGATAGTAATGATGTTTAACTAATATCGGTCAGTGAGGCGTGTGGACATAACGTCATGTATGTCCGTCTGTCTGCCTGTCTATGTATGGATGGATGTTACCGGACTCTGCCTGCGTGTAGTTACAACGTGAGTGAAAAAGAAAAAGTCATACTCCGGCGAGACTAGATCATCAAGGGACAGGAGTCCATCTGTACCCTACTACTTATTGAAACGCACCTTTGATGCTGCAGAAGCTCTAAGTGTGTGTGTGTGTGTGTGTGTGTGTGTGTGTGTGTGTGTGTGTGTAAGGCCATTATGTAATGAGAGTACAAATATAACTGTTAATTCAAGTATAAAAATCATCCATTACTGGCGGGAAGGAAGAAGAGAGCGGAGCAGGGAGACCATCTCCCGGCCCTGTGATTGGTCGGCGACCGTCGTCTCCCGCATTACGAGGCCTGCCGATTGGCGGAGAACACCTTCCCTCCCAGATTAAGTGGCGTATGATTGGTGCAGACGCTTCTCTCTCTCTCTCTCTCTCTCTCTCTCTCTCTCTCTCTCTCTCTCTCTCTCTCTCTCTCTCTCTCTCTCTCTCTCTCATACACAATTATACATTCATCCCGATATTTCGACGTGTGACTGTACAGTGTATGTATAAAGTACTTCCGTGGATAAAAAATATTACTACAATCATTCCTGTATGTACATAAGCCATTTATCTGAGTTGTAAACAACAGGACAAACAATGGCTCTCCTAAATTTTTCCCTCACCCTAAACATACAAGATAAAATTGTATACATAAACACACACACACACACACGAGAGATGTCAAGGTATTTCTAATATATCATCAATTTACAGGAAAAAAAAAACACGAATTCGCGTTCCCTTCGTAAAACATAAGAGGAACAGAAATGTACATTCGAGCTACAGTCACAACGTCAGCACACTTGATTACGTGTATGTGAGGCGACTGACGGTGAAATGATGGCGTACACAGAGAGCATCACACTAGGGAGGAACGATGGGGCTCCAGCTCTGGTAGAGGATTGTAGACCAGGTGTTTATCTCCAAGAATTTGTGTTAAGGACTTGCAGAGAGAGAGAGAGAGAGAGAGAGAGAGAGAGAGAGAGAGAGAGAGAGAGAGAGAGAGAGAGAGAGAATGGGATCTGCATGCGGCAATTAGGGATCTGAAGCAAGCGTATGATGATAAGAGATGCACTTGAGGAACGTTACGAATATATGCTGCGGGCGGGAAGAAAGCTTATCAATTCAGTAATCAGTTTATACTTAAGGACTATCGCGTGTGTACCAGTAAGAAAGTAGGAGGGTTAGTTCTTCACCATGGCTGTTTAATCTGTGGACTGCGCGATGAGCTAAGGTCTCTTGGGGGAAGGGAAAGGGGCAGATCAACAGTATACTTATGTCGGAGGAAGGGAGGAGCATTGGAAGGCGAGTCAGATTCTGTTTGCAAAACACAATCCAGAAGTTCGAGAGAAAGTGTGAAAGGAAAACGTGGTGAGTAAATGTGAACCAGAGTATGGAAAAAGGAAGAGAAAAGGAAGAAGACTGGGAGATGCAAGTACGAGGAGAGAAAACGGGAAGGTAGAGGACTGGAGAGGAATGACAGCAAAGGCAAAAAACGAAAGGGAGAGAACGTGGGAGAGAGGAGGAGGAGAGGTAGAGGAGGGTGGCTTCGAACAATGAGACGAGGGGAAAGATGGGAAACGCTGGAAGTAAAAGAGGGGCAGGAGAAGGGAAGTAGGGCAACAAACGGAGAAGGAAAACAGACAAGGATGGGGAAGAAAGAAGAGTGGAGGAGGGAGGGAGATGGGGGAGGTGTAATCAGCGGAGTGTGTTGGTGAATTCTTAATGTACATTACTCCCTTTATTGAGCGAACACTTGGATGAGCGACCCTGTAGGTGGGGGGGATGCTGGCTACAATACTTCAAAGTGAGGCGCAACAGAAAATATAAACAAATGTTTCTTACTTTACCCTCAAATAGGGAAGACTAAAAAGCATGAAATGCAAAGAAAGATACAGAAGTATATAGACACACCACACCGATGGCCATTCATACACACACACACAGCATTAGCTGGAGAGTGTATGTATGCGTATACATATGGTAAAGACGGTATGTGTACAAGGTTTTGTACGAGAAGGGAAATAATGAACCCAAAAAAAACTCTCTCAGCAATACAAAAATTCTATCTTTTTGCAATTCATACTTACCCCAGGACCTCCTTTTTTAAGAGAGGGAAAACTACCATATGCATAACATACATATGCATACATACGAGCAAAAATATACACACAAATACACTGCAGGAGACAGCGTATGGCGCTCTGTACAGTAAACCTGTGGGTACTAACTCTTACAACCTACTAAAAACAAACTGTACACAGTCCGCCCATGATGTTTCTCTCTCTCTCTCTCTCTCTCTCTCTCTCTCTCTCTCTCTCTCTCTCTCTCTCTCTCCACCCCAATCATCGCTCCCCCCCAACTCTCACATTTTTCCCCCAGCTTCACTGGCCCTCCCTTCCAACGTCTCCCCAACCCTCATCGCCATTTCTTTTATCCCTTCCTAAACCTATCACTTCTCCCTTACCTATTTTCTCTCTGTGCTTCCCCCCAGTCTGTAACCTATTTCCTCTGTCCATCCTTTAATCTCCCTTGCAAAGGGCTACAGGGGGAATGGACGCGGCAGCTTAATATCATGGTTCTTTTCGAGTGTTCGTGTGACGGTGGGAGAGATCAGAGAGACGGTTCAAAATGGGGAGACCAAGAATGTAAACAGAGTAAGACTTAACCAGATACACCTGTACAGAACTTAACACGTAACTAACGAGGCGCAACTATTGTCATGTCTTGGGCTTGAAGTCAAGTATCTGTCAAGTCTATTCGTCGTCCTCCTCCTCCTCTTCCTCCTCCTCCTCCTCTTCACTTCCCCTCCCCCTCGTCATCCCTTCCCTCATCACTTCTACACCGCTCCTCCTCCTGATAAAATTATCACAGACCTCCCCCTCACAGGCCCCACGGCACACCATACAGCCTCCTCTCGCAGACCCAGAGAAATACAGACCTATCACTGTCCCAGAGCGACACGGACCCCCCATAAACAGAGTCCCAGAGCAACGGAGGCACAACAGACCCCCGAGCGAGGCCCTCAGGTCACCACCACAACGACCCACCCACATCCCAGGTGACCACAGCACCCCGGGTCGTGCACACGACCAGGCCAGGTCAACCAGACGACATCAACCCCCGCCTCCCAACCCTCACCCACCCCACCAGAGTACTTCACGTTACCCAACACTCGCCCTGCTACTTTTAAGATTCTCCGGGGCCCGGTAGATCAGGGGTGGGATTCTCCGGGGACCGGTAGATCAGGGGGTGGGATTCTCCGGGGACCGGTAGATCAGGGGTCGGATTCTCCGGGGACCGGTAGATCAGGGGTCGGATTCTCCGGGGACCGGTAGATCAGGGGTCGGATTCTCCGGGAGCCCGGTAGATCAAGGATGGGGCCCAGGAAATTAAAGGTGGGATTCTCCGGGGTCCGTTAGATCAAGGAAAGGTGGTGTCCCCCCCCGAGATCCGATAGATAAAGAATGGGGTTTTCTACAGCCGGACAGATCGGGAGATGTTTTATCCGGGGGAGTCTCAAGATCAGACGAGGGATTTTCCTGGGGTCTGGCAGGTCAGAAATGGGATTTTCCGGGTTTCGACAGGGCATGAGTGGAATTTTCAGGCCCTCAGGAACCGGCGTCAGGGTTTTCCGGAGCCCGGTATATCAGAGAAACGATATTCCGGCGTGTGATCCACCCACGAGATCCTGGATCAGGAAGTCATGGGATATATCTTGATGAAACGTTAAAAAAAAAAAAAAAGGCGAGATTAACTCCTCCAGACATCTAGCTAAACATACGTACACACCACATCCATCATAACGTACACACCACATCCATCATAACGTACACACCACATCCATCATAACGTACACACCACATCCATCATAACGTACACACCACATCCATCATACCCACCATATATGTCTTCATACGCGCCACTTCCCTCAGTTGTATGAGATGAAAATAATGATAATACACACAGTGTACAGGCCTCGTCGTCGTACGCCTTTCACACTGCCATCTTCACCCCTTGAGTACGACGGTACGACCCCCACAAGCACGAACCTTGAGCACGACGGTACGACCCACGAGCACGAACCTTGAGCACGACGGTACGACCCACGAGCACGAACGACGTTACGACCCTTGTGTATCAAATGTCCAAGAGTCTTCTTACCTGGCGAGTCGTGCTCAGGGGTCGTACTTGACGTGCCCATCTGTCGTTTTCCATCGTGCCTCTGCGAGGGGACCGCACCGTCGCTGCAACGGTCGTACCGTCGTGCTCAACGGTCGTAGCCTCCCCCCCAACAGAAGAAACGTGTGGTCGTGGTGCCCAGGGGCTTACGGACCATCAAATCTACTACGTTGTTTCTGTCCGCCGACGACCACCACCTCCCTCCCTCCCTCCGTCCGTGAGTGTATATCCTCACCATAACTACAGTAAACCAAAAGCGACCGTCGTGTACACATAACTGGCACATTCACTATACGACGCGCCCAGTACCCGGTGACGTACGCCAGCAAAGAACCGGACAGCCACAGTCGTACATTGGGCACATCAACTTCCATACCATTGGGTTTTTATATTATATTATTCTAGCCATCTTTTATGATGCGTGTTCCCCCGTTATCTCTCTCTCTCCGTCTTCGGTTCCCTATTCAAGTCGGCGTTATATGAGAGAGAGAGAGAGAGAGAGAGAGAGAGAGAGAGAGAGAGAGAGAGAGAGAGGACAATACTGTCAGAGGACTGAAACACTGGGATGAAGAGGATGGAGGAATAATTAGGTACGGAACAAATGGAAGGGATGGGAAGGAAGAAGATAAAGAGTGGGGATGGATAATAAAGAATAGGGAAAGAGAGGAAGGGAGAGTTGTGGTGAGAGGAGAGGAAGGAAGGGAGAGTCAAACAACATACAAGACGTAATTTCAGTGAACAAATTATAAAATGGTGTGGGCTGTACACTTCAGCAACCCAGGAATACTGAAGTGATGCCTGGAGCCATCAAGACTTCCAGTCTTATTGTATCAGTCACTATATAGCTTATTTACTGGCATGGCTTATTATCTTTATATCTATCTCTCCTTCGCCTGACAAGGCTTATCATCTTACTATATGTCATTCCCTCTCTAGTTTTAATCTTCTTGTATACACATATTTTTACACCATTTCTCTGTATCATTTTTATCACAAGACTCCTAGCATTTTTTGATGACTTCTATTCCTGTTTGAAACTTCATTATAATAAAATCATCCAAAAGGCATAATATTATTTAACAATCTAAACAAACATAATCCTCTCTACTCTAACATACTTTATATATATATATATATATATATATATATATATATATATATATATATATATATATATATATATATATATATTATCCCTGGGGATAGGGGATTAAGAATACTTCCCACGTATTCCCTGCGTGTCGTGGAAGGCGAATAAAAGGGGAGGGAGTGGGGAGCTGGAAATCCTCCCCTCTCGTTTTTTTTTTTTTTCAATTTTCTAAAAAAAAAAAAAAAGGAACAGAGAAGGGGGCCAGGTGAGGATATTCCCTCAAAGGCCCAGTCCTCTGTTCTTAACGCTACCTCGCTAACCCGGGAAATGACGAACAGTTTGAAAAAAAAAAAAAAAATATAAATATATATATATATATATATATATATATATATATATATATATATATATATATATATATATATACCAGGGAATCATCGGTTCTTTTCTTATATTAACATGTTTGTTAATGTTGTCATCCAGGGAAGTTAACCGCCTCACATCCAAGCCTGGATAAGTAACGAGACTTAACATCCAATCACAACACAATCATTAACCTTTATGTAAACATCAAAAGGCCAGACACTGGTCTCAGGACATGGCTACGTAGCTACATGGTGTGAGTAAAGTTCTTTACTCCCGTTCCCTACAAACTTCAGAACCCGCCACCTTCTAACCCCCCTTAGGGAACGGCGGAACGACCCTTGAGCATGGTGCTACGACCCTTCATGGACGACCAAGGCGAAGTAAATATACGTCCAATGTCCTTGGCCACAGACCTCCATATCCTTGAAAATATCACAGCTTGCGGAGGGAGTCATTTGCCAACTGGCTCATGTCATAATCTCGGCTCACATATGAACATTTACAGGTAAACCCGGGGAAATGTTTATACAACAAGTCAGGAATGTTTATATGACAAACACACGATCGTGTCAAATTTAGCTCAGTATTGGAAAAAAAGAGAAATGTATATATATTTACATGTATGGTTTTTAGACTTGGGATAAACTGAATAACCGGCAAACTGGTTTACTACAAAACTGGAGGAATAAATGGTTTATAAGAGACCGGGAAACACGTAAGGTAAATCAGGTCCTGGATAACTAGCTGCTAAATGACTGGATAACTGGGTCATGGATAACTAAATCGTCAGATCTAAGTGGATAATTAGGTCCCGCCAGATACGGATAAATGAACCCAATAATGTGGATAACATGGCCATGATCAACAGGAATTAACCAGAGGGATAACCGTACATCCTGTATAACAAGCAACAAGAGAGGGATCCGGTTAACATGATCCTGAATCAGAAGATTCGAAGAATCCTTAAGGATCACTCGAACTTGCGAGGCGGCACTACCGGATCCTACTAAACTGTTCCGACATCCGGACGTCGGAAGGATAATTCGTTATTAAGGCTCCGGACGGATAACTTGCTCCAGGTTATCTTGAAAACCAAAAACTCTGGATAACTGGATTTTCTGAGACTTGGATAACTTGATCCTGGTTATCTTGGAAAAGAGACACCCGGATAACCGGATTTACGATAAGTCTAGCTAACCGGATTTACGATAAGTCTAGCTAACCGGATTTCTGTACTCCGGATAACTGAAGAAGACAAGTCTTGATAGGCAGATTTCTGGAGGCCGAATAACTGAGTATGAAAGGTCTAGATAACCGAATTTCTGGGTATGGGTAAATGGATATCGAAATTCTAGACAACTAAAACAAAATAGTTCCCAAAGGCGAAATTATTCACACCGCCAAACATTTCAAGGACGAGGTAGATCTAAGAAGGGTAATCAAACCACATTCCCCAGGGTTCCAAACGCTCGAAGTGGTTTTGAAGGGAAACCAAGTGTAGCACAGAGCATCTCTCATTACGAAATGGCCCAGAAAAAGGAAATCGTACCTCACACACCTTCCCCAAGACGTCCCTCACCAGACACCTACTGCATTCCAACACACACACACACACACACACACACAACCCGCTGAACAACCAATCCACAACAGACAGGTCTCAGTAGTTGTGCGTGTCCAACAGCCTGTAGTTTCAAGACCGAGTCCATGCCACAACACCAAGAAGCTTCAAAACAAAATCATTCCCAGAGCAAGAGTAGCCAAAGAGACGGATAATAACGTGCGTTGCTGGTGAACAAAGGAGTTTCCCCCCCGAGGAAGATATTCTTAATGAAAGAACACTTAAAACATGAGACTTACGTCACACTGCCAGAGGAAGAAACTACAGAAATGACGGAATTGAAACCAGTTTCAGAATGTTTCCCTCGACAAGCCACTCGGAGAAGATAAGAGAGAAAAGTTACGATACATCGTTCATAATACTATTCTCAAACAACCATCACAAAAAAATGCGACTACGGGATGGCAGTTCTTAACGTAAATCTGTATAGCGAATAAACTTCAGTTTACCCACGTTTCGTAAACATTTAAATTGATACCTTGAGAAAGATGCCCCATAACAGCTGACCTTAATAAGGGCTGGATGAAGGGGCAATGTAACATTATAGTATTTATCAAAAAAGATATTAGGTTTAGGCTTAGCTGGGTCATGCTAGGCTAGGCTTAGCTGGGTCATGCTAGGCTAGGCTTAGCTGGGTTATGCTAGGTTAGGCTAGGTTAGATGATCATATTTTTGTTAGGGTTAGGTTTCTTACAAATCATCGTGTGATCCAAGTTATAATGTGACAGTCAGCAAGGCTCTCGACCCCTGTCTTTGGAAGAGGTTGATTATCTCTTATCTAATGATATATACAATCATCCACATCACATAATAATCGCAGAGACTAATTTAATCATATAACAATAAGGCTTCGTATTAAATGACTTCCAAAAGAAAAATAATTACGACATAGGGAATCCAGAATGTAATTTCTACAAAAAAAAATAGGAAAACCGTATCTTGCAATGCAAGAACTATGTAATTAAGCATTTGTTATCTCATTAATAAAAACTGCTTCATGTACTTGTTATCTGGACCAAGAGAGAGTCTTCACTTCTCTAAACACACGATCTATATTCTATGAAGGTGGGTTATCAACGAACGGGAGGTTAACGAGATGGCTAACGATAGTTAACGACTGGGCATGTGGATATGAGGAGAACACGAAGCAATGGATGGTTATATTAGGCGGTGTTCCTTCACAGAGAGCCAGAGGCGAAGTGAGAGGGGAGATGGAGAGATGGAAATGGCACTCCAAACTACCTATGTAAATGCTGAAGCTTAAAGATACGAACGAATCTCATATATATATATATATATATATATATATATATATATATATATATATATATATATATATATATATATATATATATATGTGTGTGTGTGTGTGTAAACCCTCACTATTTGAGGACTTGTATTGAATATCTCCGTGGTTCATATTTTCTACCTTTATGTAGTGTGGTTCTTACAATATATGTCCTACATGTGTAAGATCTGTTCTTTCTACATATCTTCTTCGAGTGTGACTGTATCATCCTACATCCACATGCCACAGTCGCTCTACGCAGTAGCCGTTCCTTTAACGGGCAAAGAGGAGGCCGTTACTGGTGTCCGCTGACGTTACTCATGTCACAGTAACGTACATCCGAAGACGAAGCGTTACACAACTCCCCACCGATGCTCGCCTCCCCACATCACCACCACAACCTTTCTCAACCGATGTGCCTTCAATACTGCAACGTTTCATCACACGTCAGAACTCCTTCATTTATGGTCAACTGCCGTAGGATTGTAGTCTACGGAGGAGTCCTAGCGTTACCCAGGACCTGTTTGAAAGGTTCCTGCAGCACCGAGGCTGCGCTGCTTCCAACACCAGGGAAATGCAGGCTCCTTTGGAGCGAGGAGTTATCTGACGGGGCTCCACAACCAAGGATACAGCGTCACCGAAGACTGACTTTCCACTCGAACTCCGGTAAGACTATATATATATATATATATATATATATATATATATATATATATATATATATATATATATATATATATATTTCATACTATTTGCCATTTCCCGCGTTAGCGAGGTAGCGTTAAGAACAGAGAACTGGGCCTTAGAGGGAATATCCTCACCTGACCCCCTTCTCTGTTCCTTCTTTTGGAAAATTAAAGAAAAACACGAAAGGGGAGGATTTCCAGCCACCCGCTCCCTCCCCTTTTAGTCGCCTTCTACGACACGCAGGGAATACGTGGGAAGTATTCTTTCTCCCCTATCCCCAGGGATAATATATATATATATATATATATATATATATATATATATATATATATATATATATATATCCGCCCATATATAGACGGTAAAATGCAGTAAACACATTCAACACTCCTCATACAACGGATCATATCACCGTGTATTACGGCCGCTAAAAATCCTGACACACTTTCGTCGTCACCGAGAATCGAACCTGGGACTCCGCAGTGTGTCAGTAGGGCGGTGAGCCCTCCTCCCTCCCTGCCCGCTACACTGAAACCACAGGATAGTAGCAGCTGGGATATTACTTGACGGCGGGTTCAGTCTTGCTGCTCCGGGAAAGTTAAATTACTGGTTCCATTAGCGTGGTAGAACCAGACGCTATGGTTCCATGCGACGTTCAGGGCTCCTGTGAGCGTGGGGGGGTAAGCGAGCGAGGTTCACAGAGAACCTTTCTATTCTCTGACGTTCTCGTCTACGGATAACCCCAGCGTGGTCCTACACTTCGAAAAACAACCATCTGTTAACATCTAGGTAACGAAGTGATTCATATGTGTGTGTGTGTGTGTGTGTGTGTGTGTGTGTGTGTGTGTGTGTTATATCTCCGTCACTCTTGACTGAATCATCGTGTGGTCAAAAAATGATAAGGAAAAGATAAGGTGAATGTTAGCTGGGTAAATTCTGGAGTTAAGGACGTGCGGGGGGGGGGGGGGACCACCACAATCCTACCTATCCCAGGATGAAGCTTGTGTTAAAGTATATATAACACACACACACACACACACACACACACACACACACACACACACACACACACACACAAACACACACACACACACACAAACACATGGGCCGCAGAGGCGTGTGACCTCTTGCTTTCTTTTACGACCTTCATTTACGTAAACTTACTCCCCCCCCCCACAATCCCTCCTTCCCCCCCCCACGACCCAGCCTCAAAATTGTATATATAAATTTTTAGGGGATAAACTGCTCAAATTCCTTTCATAACTTCCATAAAAGAGGGGAAGAAACTTTCCTCCTAAATTACATTTCTTGTAATCATAAACGTCTCAGCTTCTCCCCCTCGAAAAAAAAAGGAAGTGCTCTGTCTTTACACAACTCAATGTAATTTTTTTTTCCTTTTTGCTACATCTCGGAGATCATAAGGCCCTAGTCTCTAGGCACTCTGTAGAGGTGCAGCAAAAAAAAAAAGCTTATTCAATGAGAGAGAGAGAGAGAGAGAGAGAGAGAGAGAGAGAGAGAGAGAGAGAGAGAGAGAGAGAGAGAGAGGTTTCTGTTACAGGCAGCCAGGAATTGAAATCGGGAAAGAGAAAAATGTGAGGCGAGCTGTTGCTTAATGAAGATGGGATCGGCTCCAGAAAATGGCTGGGATCGGAAGATATGGAGGGACGGTAACGATAGAACATGGGATGTGTGTGATAGCAAGGGGTCAACTCAGGAGTCAGGGTAAGAAAGACTGAGAAAAAATATATAATTAGAAGGTGCGCACTTGGGCTAAGAACGGGTTGAGGGAGGACAACATATGGGTATGCAAGTAAGAAATAGAGAGAGAGAGAGAGAGAGAGAGAGAGAGAGAGAGAGAGAGAGAGAGAGAGAGAGAGAGAGAGAGAGAGATAAAGATGGTGGATCGTTTGACCAATAAGACCATGATGAGAGGAAACAGCTGGCGTGTGTGTGTGACCCACAGCAGCAACTTCAGGGAACAGGTCACTAGGGGGTGTCTATTACTCTGTGGTGTTGAGAGATTTGTCATCGATAATATATCCATGCAAGCTATGTCAGTGTGTGTGTGTGTGTGTGTGTGTGTGTGTGCCAGTTTTACATGTGCGGGTGCGCACGCACGCAGCGCGGGACACGATGCGCACCAAAATGCATACGACAGAATAAGATGACAAATTTCCCAATCACCTTGCCACATGCAACACGTCAGGAATGTTTGTATACTGATCATGGGGTTTATATACGTGTGAGAGAGGATGCCTCACTCTCCTCTCTCCCCATTCCTTCTCCTCCCCCTCCCTTGACCTCCCATCTCCCTACAGCAGCTCCACTTAACTCCCCAGAAAGGTCCCACAGCATCCACCCCTCCCTCCCTCCCTCACCTCCTTCCTCCAAACATACAGACATATTATGATACCATATCACTCCGTTCTTATCTCGGCCTCGAGGACGACTTGGGGACATGCACCTACCTCTCGGTGATCCATTAAACCCTGAGGACGAGGAGGAGGACGAGGACGAGGAGGCAGTGGAAGCGGCCGAGGAGGAGGGCACTATGAGCAGCGCCAGGACCAGGCACGTCAGCGGCGACATGACAGCTGCTGCTGCTGCTGCAGGGGGAGAGGAGAACTGCTGACCCCAGGACCAAACCATGGAGACGCCGGGCAACAGAGGCCACATGTTTGCTGCTACCGCTGAAGTTACCGCTGCTGCTTCTGCTGCTACGACGACTACTGCTGCTACTGCTGTAGCTGTTACTGCTGCTGCTGCTGCTGCTGCTGGTGTCCCCCGTGGGGTGAGCCGCGCGCCTACCGCTGGAGCAATCATGAGGGCTGGCGAGCATCATCGCCGCTCGCCGCAGCCCACAACCATGGTGACACGAGTTTCCTCTGCGTTGCTCTGGGGGGGCCTGAGTGTACACCGCCTCTCCCGGCCCTCTCGCTCGCTCTCCCGCTCTCGCTCTCTCTCTCTACCTTCCTGCAGCTCTCCCTGCCTGCCTGCCTGCCTGCTTGCTTGCTTGCTTGCTTGCTTGCCTGGCCTCGCTACCGCAGGCCACCACCACCAGCAGCCGCCCCTGCCACCACCACCACCACCACCACAGGAGATACACCACACACCACGGAAACCATCCACTGCCGTGTCACTGTAGAGGGGGGGAGGAGGAGGAGGAGGGAGGAGGAGGGAGGAGGCAGTCAGTAGAGCCTGTCAACCGTGGTTACGAACTATCCTTCTAGCACCGTCACACACACACACACACGCGCGCGCACCGCGGCCCACTAAAGCACCAGCGTCCCTTCCGGCCGTGGGCTGACTATCGACTGGGAGGTGAGGCGCCCACCACAACCCCGTTGCGCTCGGGAACCAGTTCGATCGGCGCGCGCAGCTCCCCCCTCCTCACGACGCCCAGCGCGACATCTACCGGCGGCCGGCGCCGCACAACGCTGCAGGGCGCTCCAGGAGGCCGACAGCGAGAGGCCAATACCAACACCCCCCCTTGGTCCTCCTGCTCCTCTGGCTCTACACCCACACACACACACACGCACACGCACACACACCGGACACCTGGGCCCCGGGTATATACACCCACCGGGTGTCCGGTAATGAGCCATATGGAAGAGGAGGGGAGAGAGGGGGGAGAGAGAGAGAGAGAGAGATCGATGGGAGGGTGAGAGAGGAGGGGGGTGTACGGTAAGAGGAGGGGAGAGCGAGCGGTACACCTGGTGGAGGCCGCGGAAGCCGGCTGGGTTCATGGCGCGACGCAGGTGAAACACGCACACACCCCGGCCCTCACCGACCGACCAAGCCAAGCCAGCGATAGCCAGCCAACGCCGCCACCGCTCCCCTAACTCACGACCCTCCAGCCAGGTATTTCTCTCGATATCTTTAACCTATAACATCATCTATCCACCAGCTATATCCTACACGACCTACTATCTATCTATCCCACAACACACACATACACACACACACCACGACCGTCTACACCCCACACGGGGGAGGTTAACCCCCTCCCCTCACCCCCAACCAAGGCAGGCAGGCAGGGAGGGTGGTGCTTTTAAAGTAGTCCTTCCACGATAAACAACAACATATCCCTGCCAGTAGACAACCATCACGACACACGCACGCACACACACATACACACACACACACACACACACACACACACACACACACACACACACACATACACACACACACACATACACACACACACACGTACATATATATATATATATATATATATATATATATATATATATATATATATATATTGGACGACGGAAAGTAAACGCACACTTATTTACGCATGCGTGCGACCGCAAGCAAGCAAGCATGGGTGTAATAACATCATAATGCTGTTTTAGCGAGAGGCAGCAGCACAGCATTATGCTGCTGTGCTCGCCAGCAGCACAGCAGTAGGCCGCTGTCCTAGCCACGACCAGCACAGCATCTGACCATTGTCCTAGCCATCCCAGGAACAGCATCAGGTCAACGCCCCAGCCAAGGGTCGAATCAAGGGGGAGGGGGGGGGCAGGAAGGAAAGCATTCCCCCCCTCCCTTTGATAACTCAAAAACATAACCCATCTCTTTGTCATGAATTAAAAAGTAAACTTTTAACATCAGCTACAAATTTACGGAACTAATAACTTTCAGCATATCTCTGATAAATACATTTATCATAATCTTTCCCATGAAGGGGGGGGGGGGGGTACCTTACGCCCCACCCCCTCCCCACCATCCCCCCTTCTGTTATAACCTTACAACTCGACCACTGGTCCTAAACAAAAGCTATACAGAACAAAGTACACAGTGTGCGTCTCAATCAGCAGTCGGTATATGTACTACATCTGAATGATGACATGTAACAGCAAACATATGTACTAAGCCTCTGTTCATGACAGTTCGACACCAGGCAACACCCACACTACACATCAACACTGATGGTCAGGGTGTAGTAAGTAAGTGAGTACTTGTGGACTTCTCTCAGTTAGAAGAGAAAAAAAAAATTGAATTCCATCTTAAGAATAAGGTCGAAAATATTGTCATAGTTCTTATTAACTGCCACTTACCCCCCCCCCCCCCTCTCTCTCTCTCTCTCTCTCTCTCTCTCTCTCTCTCTCTCTCTCTCTCTCTCTCTCTAAATCAATCTAACCAGCATTAAACTTTCCAAACTTGATGACAGTACCTGATGTGTGTGTGTGTGTGTGTGTGTGTGTGTGTGTGTGTGTGTGTGTGTGTGTGTGTGTGTTCAAAATGTTTTCCAGGATGGGAGAAACATCTAGTGAGTTTATGTTTAATCAAACGAAAAAAAAAATGAAGCTAGAGAATAAAATATATTACGTTTAAACTCATACTTTAGATCCCCATATGACACATGGTAACATTTCGTTCCTTCTAATATAGATAGATTAACAACAACAACAACAACAACAATAATAATAATAATAATAATAATAATAATAATAATAATAATAATAATACTGATAATAATAATAATAATAATAATAATAATAATAATAATAATAATAATAATAACAACAACAACAACAACAATAATACTTTAGTTCTTCTTTCATGTCCATAAGACTGTCAGGAATTGTACACAAGGCATATAAAGTTTCACATGCATGTGTTTACAAAATCGACCCCGCGTATTTACACCTTGAACAGGATGGTACAACCCTATCAACAACCCCCCTCCCTCCCTACCACTCCCCCGCTGGTCACCGCCCACACAGAACCTGAGCAGCGCCATCCAGTCACCAACCTGACTTAAAACTTAAGTTCCATCAATCATCAACCTGACTTAAAACTTAAGTTCCACCAATCATCAACCTGACTTAAAACTTAAGTTCCACCAAGCATCAACCTGACTTAAAACTTATGTTCCAGTCCACTTGGCCGACCCGTTGGTCTCCTTCTCATCACAGAAGCTCTCCCCCCTGGGCCACACCTGATCACCAACCATCCTGGCTACCTACCTGGGTCCATCACTTGTGAATCCCCCGCCACCGTGTGGCAGCAATTCTGCAGTTAACACCCAGTAACTACCGTAGATCCTGTTATCTTCCAATTCGCGCCATCAACTCCCCGACCTCCCCTGGGGTTCCCGTCAACTCCCCAACTTACCTCTCTCTCTCTCTCTCTCTCTCTCTCTCTCTCTCTCTCTCTCTCTCTCTCTCTCTCTGCATCTGCTAACATCATCGTCCACACACCTCCACCCTCTCTCTGCCCCTCTATATACACTCCCCACCTGGTTCCTCCCTCACCCTGCCCTAGGGTGTGGTAATCTAGACAAGACCATCTTCCCCTGACGTTACCATACGTATGGTGTGTCAATACATATGCAACACTGCTTACCTTGTGATATACTCTGTGTGTGTGTGTGTGTGTGTGTGTGTGTGTGTGTGTGTGTGTACAAAAAGTAAATACATATAAATATGAAG
>NC_092228.1:2735761-2763261 GCF_036320965.1 Panulirus ornatus
GAAGCGTCTGGGGTAAACCATGGAAAGCTGTGTAGGTATGTATATGTGCGTGTGTGGACGTATGTATATACATGTGTATGGGGGGGGGGGGTTAGGCCATTTCTTTTCGTCTGTTTCCTTGCGCTACCTCGCAAACGCGGGAGACAGCGACAAAGTATAATAAAAAATAATAATAATATATATATATATATATATATATATATATATATATATATATATATATATATATATATATATATATATATATATATATATATCAAACGAACTATACGTGAAAAGTTAAAGTTTATTTATCATATCTTTCAATCGGACAACTATGCGATTTTATTCCCAATAAATAATAACAGATTTATGACCCGGTTAATCGCTCATGATCCCACGTTAATTTGCCCGGTGTGCGCACAAGTCCGTCACTGACGGAGTGTTTCAAAATATGCAAATGAGATCGTCAGGTGACGCAAGGGCCCGGGCCTCACACGAACCACAGACGAATTGACGACCCAAGTCTCCCATCACGGCATGGTAAACAAACCACTGCCTCCTGATCCATTCTACTTTGGTCAAAAAAAAATCATTCGTACAAAAACGAAAAAAAATCTGAAGTGTTGCTCCTGGATCTCTTAGAAAAAAACCCTCGAGCACCCCTAAGGCTGCGCTACCTCCAGCAGCAGGGGAAGTATGGACTCACTCTTTGGAGTGGGAAGTTCATGAACGCGAGTCTGTAGACTGTATTCATTACGATACAGCCTCGGAAAAGGTGATATCTTTTCTTTTTTTTTTTTTTGCTTGCGATGTGACCACCCCCTGGCGGAGCCCGGTAACATCTATACACACCTGTGTGTGTGTGTACACACAGAAGCACAAGCAATACGCAGTTAGGTGTAGCTGGTGCTAGCCAGCGTGTGCGCCTCCTCACCCACAGATCATATCGGCACACGTGGAGACCGCCCCTTTAATCATGGAGTTGGTAAGGTTGACACGTAATGGCAAAGGTCACGTCTGGATCACCGATGACCTTACCTATACCACATGACCCCCGGGACAACATCCACCCACCCACCCACCCGCTCACAACCCACCTACTGCCTCAACACTTTACTCAAGTTACGTGGAGACAACACACGTTTATGAGGAAATGTATGTAAAGACGTCGTAAATATGTGGTTATACGCACACACACACACACACACACACACACACACACACACACACACACACACAGGTTCGAATCCTGGTTGCGGGCAGTCGGTCCATAGTCAACCCAGCTGTTCATCAATCCCTAGGGGTTGGGCGATAACATGGGTACCTCACTCAGTCTATGGTGTGTGTATATATATATATACATATATATATATATATATATATATATATATATATATATATATATATATATATATATATATATATATATACTCGTTAAAAACCCTTAAAATTTACATGGCTTTCCCACGTACTATCCACCAGCACGGACCATCAGGTCTTCCTGTACGTGGTTCTCCCACGTACAGTAGTTAATACCATAACTACACTAGGGAACTACCTTTTAACAACCCACACACTACGAAACATCACTACCTTGCAATATCTTTATACATTTCTTTAATGAAACTGTCATATTCATACCTACAGCCGACCTCACTTGACCCAGTTTATTACGATATCTTGCGCATTCCATCACATGTAATCTTATTAGCCCGCACCAGTTAGCTAATTACCTTAACCACATGAAGAGTGGGTTCCTCCTGTCTGGCAAATCCCACGTATTTCCCCCAAGTTCAATTATCTTTAGTTGGGGGGTTTAATCATTTACTTCCCCCTCCCTCCCCCACACCCCCACAGTCGGTAATTAAATGACTTAATGAGCAACTTTACAAAACCAGAGACATGATATCGTTCATTTATTTACTAACTCATCTGGTAATTAAATATCTGAGTCAACACAATGATCTCTGGACCAAACTTAATGTCCAAGTAATGTCTGTATTCTCGCACGTAATGATCACAATTACCTTTCTGAAACATGAATGATTATAAAGTTACCTTTCTGAAACATGACTGATTATACAGTTACCTTTCTGAAACATGAATGATTATACAGTTACCTTTCTTAAACATAATTACTTACCTTTCTAACACGTGAGTCAGTACAGTTACTTTTCTCAAACATGATCAGTTACCTTTCTTACATGTGAGTGATTACAACCCCCTATCTTACACATAAAGGATTACAATGTAATTCACGGTAAGGACTCAACCACAGTGCGAGTATAACGCCAGATATACCCTCTTAAGCCCCCCCGGGGGGGGGGGGGTTACGCCTTTTAGGTCCCCATCATATCCAAGGGTTACGTGCTATCGTGATCCAGGGGCCTTTGATCGACCCTTTGGAGGTCAGGTCAAAGGCCAGGACCCATCCTATGGCCAAGGCTCATACCATCGTGCTTACGGGTTTTAACAACAGTTATTGTAACTATCAAATGACGACTGAGCACCATAGTGCAGTGTGTGTGTGTGTGTGTGTGTGTGTGTGTGTGTGTGTGTGTGTGTGTGTGTCTGTGTGTGTGTGTGTGTGTGTGTGTGTGTCTGTGTGTGTGTGTGTGTGTGTCTGTGTCTGTTCGTGCGTGTGTGTGTGTGTGTGTGTGTGTGTGTGTGTGTGTGTGTGTGTGTGTGTGTGTGTGAGTGTGTCATGGACATACAAAAGACCTATTTGGACAACGGCAGACAAACTACACCAGTCTGATGCATACACACACACAGACACACACACACACACACACACACAACGAGACAATGTGTCTGTATGATCCTGTTCTTGCCAAACACAAAAGCCAGCAGGACTCACCATCAAATATAAATAAAAGAAAAAAAACATCACAATATCAGGTCATCTTTTTTTTTTTTTCCAGGACGCAACAGTAAACAGAACTCCGTCCGTTACGCGATCGGCACAACAGACGTGCCGCGTGAAACAGACCGGCCGTTGGGTGGGTGGTTGGTCAGTCTCCTGTTACTGGTGGTCATTCCTTCGCTGATGAGAGATACACAGATGAACCACCAGTGCCAGGAATGAGGGGGGCGGTGTAGGAGTGAGCCATCATCCCCGAGCACTGCTGCACGCACACGAGGGAGACTTGATGGAATGGGAAACAGCACATTGACCGTGGATGGCCGTCAGTAATGACACAACGCACGACTGTAATTCACAGCTGAAAAAAACAAACAAACAAACAAACAAACTTACCCACCCAACCATTGTACGTTCATTACTAAGGTACAGCGTTGATGCTGCGCTGGCATCAACAACCGGAAACAAAAACAACAGATTAAAAAAAATAAAAGGCATTTGGCGAACGAGTCAAACAGCGCCCCACCGCGCTCTACATACAAGACATATACACAAACACATGACTACAACACACGTCATAGTGAACGTTTGAAACACAGGTTTAACGACTTCGAGAACATCACCAGATTCATGACGTAACGAGCAGGGGGATGGTTGGCTTGTTACGAGCAGGGGAGGATGGTTGGCTGGTTATTTGGGTTTTATGATAATGAACTGCTTGGGTCGTTAAGATGCAGTCCGTCAGCGTCGTCATAACGACCAATTGAACATTCTATATATATATACACACAGATGTTCTGCGTACATATAGTGGAATACGTAGCAACAACATATATATAAAGTTCAGGATCATATATCATTAACAACCTCTGAACACGATGGTTACGACCCATGCTGGTCTGGCCTTTGACCTGACCCCAGTCTAGTCTGCTCATATACCCAGTCTTCCCCTGATGGCGAGGTTCTCATAACACATCCAGGGCGATGGATTTGTCTCAGCACAGAAGAAAACACCGATGTGGGGTGACCTCTTGGCCTATAACAATTACATATACCATATAATATAAAAAAAAAACGAAAGAATTCTATTCTATATATATATGATCAAGAGAGTATGAACTCTCTCTCTCTCTCTCTCTCTCTCTCTCTCTCTCTCTCTCTCTCTCTCTCTCTCTCTCTCTCTCAATTAAACCCGGACAAGATGAAGCATGTCAGGGAACATCAGACACATTTCTGCTGAGATGAAATCAATTCCTACACTCTCGTTAGTCAGACAATGAAGACACACACATGCATCTCACAAACAATCAAAAACAAACATTCTTTCAAACAAACGCACAGACATGCAACACAACTGGTCTTACTCAGTCCGAGAGCCATATATATATATATATATATATATATATATATATATATATATATATATATATATATATATATATATATATACACCTCGCAAACGCGGGAGACAGCGACAGAGGAAAATAAAAAAAAATAAACATATAAATATATATATATATATATATATATATATATATATATATATATATATATATATATATATACAGCGAGATCGTATTACATTTAAATAATCATCTTGTACACCTGAAGAAGGTGTTCGAGATCATTCGGGTGTCTGTTGTAATTAGACAGTTGACGGTCTTTAATTACTCCCTGGCAGTTAACACGGGCCTTCAGCCCAAACAACCAATCAACCCAACAACCTCGTCTCATGCCTGGGTTATGTATGATCTCATGTCGGCAGGAACAACTCGTTTTCTTTCTGACGTCGTGATGTTACTGGATGAGGGTTCGAACACCAACAGAACGTTTTCTTTTTCAATCAAGGGAACAGACCTTCATTCACCCGTTCAACCTTACTCCATCATTTAAAACAACGTCCGAAAAATGTAACATCGACCAATAATGGGGAGGAAGAATCGCAAGAAATTCACTTATATACAAGGAGGTGGAAGGCACGCACGCACGCACGCACGCACGCGCACATACCAGCAGCACGCCAAAGCAATTTGAAATAACCTTGTTTGTGTCAAAAGCATCCGGGACTCAGAGGAGGTCACGGCCGGCACAGAGAGAGAGAGAGAGAGAGAGAGAGAGAGAGAGAGAGAGAGAGAGAGAGAGAGAGAGAGAGAGAGAGAGAGAATAAATACATCCAGGCAGATCTGACCTGGAGTCCGGGGGAGGGGAGATGGGTGGGGGGGGGGTTGTTAAGGGAGACACACGAGCGAGCAGGAGAGTAACGCGGTAATGAAGGTACCTCCCCCCCCTCCCCTCACCCACCCCCCTAGCATGGGGAGAGTAGGAGGGGGGAGGGGATGTCAAGTGAGGCGGGGGGGGGGGGTAAGTAAGTAAGTAGGGGACTAACAGCTAAATGGAAGCAAGACAGAGTTACATGCACGAAAGTATAAAGAGTGGAGGAACATCTGGCTCGCGTAGATTCACAACGAACTTTGTCCAGAAACAAAGAAAAATGTTTACCAGAAAATAATAATGCAAGGTCATCGATGTTGAAGCAAGCAAAAAGTTATACGTAAACACTAGACCAAAGTAGCAGTGGATAAACAACATTAACACTATTTTATGTCCTTACAAGAAATATACCAATGGTGTGAACACACACAAACACAGACACATACACACACACACACATATATATATATATATATATATATATATATATATATATATATATATATATATATATATATATATATATATATATATCTTTTTCATACTATTTCCCATTTCCCGCATTCGCAAGGAAGCGTTCAGAACAGAGGACTGGGCCTTTGAGGGAATATCCTCACCTGGCCCCCTTCTCTGTTCCTTCTTTTGGAAAAAAAAATGAGGGGATAGATAGATAGATAGATAGACAGATAGATAGACATAGATAGATCAGGCTGGCTGTGTTCAGATTAGTGTGGCTATAAAGATTATAACAACAAAGTAGTCGTAGAAAATATGTATTTCCCTCTCACACATGGTCGCTATTACCCGCCAGAACGATGTAGCGTCAAGAACAGATGACCGAGACTTAAAAGGAGAAACTCCTTCCTTGGTTCCTCCGTCTGTTCCTTCTGTAGGAAAATGAAACAGAAAGGGAGGATCTCTGACCCCCCCCCTCCACCCTCCCGACCCCCGACAAGATGATGAACACCTGGGACGGGTGTAGTCCTACTGCCGAGCCCTGGATTCGAACCCCTGCCGTCTCATCGCCGCCGGGTGGGCCCGTGAAGACACATCATGTGCTGCAGCGCTTACCATTACACCACGAAGGACCGCAATACAGTGTGTGTGTGTGTGTGTGCGTGTGTGTGTGTGTGTATGTGTGTTACCTCCGTCATGCTCTGATAATCCCGGAAACCAAAGTGAATTACAAAAGGGCACGAAGGTAACCCAATTTTTCTGTCGATTTTCCGTGGGTCGGATACTTCAACCCCTTCCTCCCGTGCTACACCACGGTGTCCTAACGGCACACTAAAAACTGTATCTCTTTTTTTTTTCCCCGAGCGGCTAAATAACGCGGGTTAATTACACATTAATCTGGTCATTTAAAGTACAGTCAAGACGCTTTTATACTGTCGTGTGTCTTATTAACGGAATCCCGTTTGAGTTAATCAGATTCGTCTGTGGCTGTAGAAACTAACTTATTGAAACCATTTGCGAAGAAACGTACGACCCTTGACCACGAAGGTACGACCCTTGACCACGAAGGTACGACCCTTGACCACGAAGTTTCGACCCTTGACCACGAAGGTACGACCCTTGACCACGAAGGTACGACCCTTGAACACGAAGGTACGACCCTTGACCACGAAGTTTCGACTATGACCACGAAGGTGCGACCCTTGAACACAACGGGTACGACCCCTCAACATGACAGTCCAAGTAAGGACTAGGATACGTGTGTATATATATATATATATATATATATATATATATATATATATATATATATACAATGTTTATCTCCACTACTGCAGTGGCACGAGAAGAATTCTGGTGGTATGAACACAAACAAAGGTATTCAAAGAATATCAAACAAGAGAAAAAGGGAGTGAGGGTCACACAAGTAATTTGATTACATCTCCGGCAAGGTACACACACACACACACACACACACACACACACACACACACACACACACACACACAAACTTATGAAGGACGATATAGAATGTACAAGAGTTGGGACCCCACGAGTGTAAAACGCCCTCCCCGTACAGTAAAAATATGTAAATACAAATAAGTAATTACACACATCAGTACATAAGAATGCACACAAATACACAAAATAATTCATACACCTGGACATATATATATATGCATATATCTGGCCCCACGTGTGTAAAACTCCTTCCCTGTATAATACAAAACAGCTGATCAACTACATAGAAACTCACATAGAAAATGGATACACGTGCACTTGATGTTACTTTGACATATCAGGCAAATAAGCATTTTGTCACTTATTCTATAAACGTAAAACTTTTGGTTTGAAAAAATATCTTGAATTTGTGGACATTTGAATTAAAATTCTACATTGGCTTTAAGATCACCTATCAATGTTGAATAAAATTCTAGTGATCAAAATGTTGTGGGATCAATTGCTATAACTTTGAAATATTGACACGTTTAATATATTCCGTTATAGAACACTTGTCACTCGTAAGAAGCATTACAGAATATCTAAGATTAATAGTGAAGGTATAAAGACCTTTCATTATAACACAATATTAAAAAATAGTAACAACCCTAAAATGTCACCTGTATTTTTGGTCATTATTCATCAGATCATACATTTCAAATACCCCAATATAGTAGTAAGACGGTATTTTTCACGATGAATAATACATATTCCAGGAGCGAAATGTTTTTTCTTGGGAGTAACGTTACGTTCTGTGACTGAGCGGTGAAATAATGTATATAATTATTCAATAACTCTCAGGCGTTGAGAGCATTACAGAATACTCTTGGTGGATAGTTGGAGACAAGGTCACAAACGAGCATCACTACCCCCACAATCTTATACAACGTGAAATATATATATATATATATATATATATATATATATATATATATATATATATATATATATATATATATATATATACCGCGAGTTTATAGGATTTTTCTTCTTTGTATATTTTCAGGAAATGACAAAGTTACTTTTTTCAGGCAAAAAAACTTTTGTTTCCATATATGATTATCCGTTCAAGCGTAATACGACAACCCTAACAACTCCCCCTTGCTTACTTAACGATTAAAGTAGTTTGGTGGTATCCCCAATTCTCTAATTATACTCCAGTAATTCAGACGGTCGTCACCGTAACTCAATAACTTGCTAATCCATCAAACTGCACGGCTATCACCCCCGCGGGTGAGCAAATTAATGCAGGCAGTCTTACTCACACGGTAATGCGATTTCCCTTAATTTGCAAGCCTTGCCTTCAACCTTCTAAAGTTAAAATATCCTAAATAGATGAGAAAAATCTGTTTCCCTCTCCCCATACACAGTTCACTCACATTTCTCCTCTTACCTTATTAACAACTGTCATCACACATCATACAGCTACCATAGACGGAGGCAATGGGCAAAACCAAACCATAAAGTGAAATATTCACACACACACACAAAAGTGTCTCTTTATATCCGAAATGCTATATATGTCTCGCAAAAATGGTGTCCTCTTACCCAACTCCTGTTAGTTAAACAACCTAATGACCTCGTTGGTGCCCTGGTATACGGCGTGTGACTGTGACATCCACAGCAATTCACTGTTTGATCATTTATCATGAAGGTCACATGTATCGTCTGGCTTGGTTCACTGTTACCAGGGCACTGTTTAGTATGACAGACGTTGAGCACAACCAACAACAACAACAAACAAACAAACAAATCTGAAAAGTCCTACACTCTCAAAATAGCCAGACTATATATTAAATACACAACGTAAGAGTCATCTCTCTCAACACAATATATCAACAGTTAACGAAAATGACAATGGCTTCAAAAACAAATTACTCAAATATCTTGAGTATGTACACACACACACACACACACACACACACACACACACACACAAACACACACACACACACACGTATTACTGCAGTGATAGACAATTATATCTATTATCAATTTACGAACGAGGCGTATACTGAAATTCTCTCATCAACGTAAGTTATGTTAGTCCTCAACCCCCACCCCAACTTCCCATAGGCTTGTATGCATCTCATACTACAGCTTCTTAGTATCTTATAATGATAAAGTAACCAGTATTTACAATAAAGGACGTATCGAGAAAATATGTAAGTATAAACAAAATTATCAGTATCAGCTATTTCGTGTATATATATATATATATATATATATATATATATATATATATATATATATATATATATATATTTCAATTCCCATAAAAGCGCGCGTCATTGCATTTGACTCAGTATAGTGAACTACACATATATCCTTTCCCTGCAAAGCAGCTAAGCTCAAACTGATTTAGCATTTCATTAAAAGGATTGTGTATTATCGTCAGAGAAAGCGATATAGAAAACGGAGGTTTAAATATATACATAACTGACCTCACAACTCCCACCATTTGAAACAACACGAGACGAATCATAAGAAGAGTAACGCTGTATTGTACTTACGTTGTGAACATGTAACGCGGTTTTCATGAGAGGTTGTTTCACTTCTGAACTATGTAGGACGCCAGACAAATGGAACAGACACGAGTGACCAGCGTAGACAAGTTTTCCAAAGTTGTGGCTACAACCTGTGTGTTTGTAGCCACAACCACAGTACTGGCCGGGCGTGTTGTACCCTCGCCGGGCACGGTCTATCGGCCATTCCTTGGTTGTGGTCCAAGCTGTAGTTGGACAGTCACGTCGTACCGTAGTGAGGATGTGATTGGTCAGCAGGGCGCGAGTGTGGTTTGCAGAAAAACTCTTATAGTATACAGAAGGGTAACTTCTTGTGGCTGGCAGCGCTGTTGCGCGAGACCCGGCAGCGTCTGGTGATTCGACTCGACTCTGGGTAAAGCCGACCCCATGATTCGCCCGTCAACATGGCCACAGAGTGTACGATGATGACGTACTTGACCAATCGTGCCAGCCACTGTGGTCACTCCTTCAGTGCGACACACAGAAATATAAACTGAAAACAACTTATGTTACATAGCAACGGGATGAAGGGCAAAGGTACCATCTCCTATTTCAGAAAAACACGGCCATATTTACAAGAAATACTTACAATGTCCAATAATAATAATAATAATAATAATAATAATAATAAGCAAACTTCGTAAACTACCATCCAATCATAAACTAAAAAGGACGTAACCCAGCAAACAACACACACACACACACACACACACACACATTGTTATTGTCATTTCACATAAATACAACACCTGTTGCATCTACATAACTTATACGATGACTTAAAGTTCTAAGATGTGAGTGACTGCTCAAAAATGAAACGTTACTGCGTCTTACGTTAGCTAACGTAACAACAAGATATAACACGTTAGGAAAACAATATATAAACACCGCAGACGGCAACACTTCACACCGTAATTACTACATCAACCAGTTAATAACCTTTACATACCTGTAGCGATGCTATCTGTGGCTCACGGCTTCCTCGTCGTTGTGCTCACGCTGGTGATGGAACCCACAAGGCTCTGGCTCGTCCCGGACCACGGGAAAATATGTATAAATAAACACGGGAGAGGAATTCCCTCACTCTGGTCGTTACGCGTCATTTTGGAAGTCTGGTCCATGTATGGGCTCGTGATTTTCATTTTTCCATAGTGTGTCACTACTCTGCACAGTAATAAGTTCTTACGCTATAAAAATATGCGGATTTCGAACACAAAACACATGTAAAAAGTGACAATTCATGCGCGTGCATATCTTCCGTGACACATTAAGGGCGACTGCGTTTTCTTTGGGTTGACGTCGCTAAGTCCAGCGGATGACGCTAACCTGACTTTTTTTGGCGACAATCCATTTAACTTTCGTATTAACCAATCCCAACCAAGGCCAATATCAGAAAGTTCTTATAGTGTAACACAGGTAAGGTTTGGTTAGGTCTAAATATATTAGATTCGGTTTAGCATCAATTAAACTTATTTTACAATCGCTTGCTCATCAAGTTAGCAGTTATCACAGAGGTTAGCGCCTGCTGCAGCATATCAAATGCCAAACTTTACATTATCGAGTCTTAAGTTTATAATGCTTAATAAACCTTACAGTTTCAGTTCTGTGTAAGAGCACCGACTGTTAATGATGGATATATGCTTATATATATATATATATATATATATATATATATATATATATATATATATATATATATATATATATATATATATATGTAAGGCATGTGTACGTGTAGGAAGAGAGGAAAGTGATTGGTTCTCAGTGAATGTAGGTTTGCGGCAGGGGTGTGTGATGTCTCCATGGTTGTTTAATTTGTTTATGGATGGGGTTGTTAGGGAGGTAAATGCAAGAGTTTTGGAAAGAGGGGCAAGTATGAAGTCTGTTGGGGATGAGAGAGCTTGGGAAGTGAGTCAGTTGTTGTTCGCTGATGATACAGCGCTGGTGGCTGATTCATGTGAGAAACTGCAGAAGCTGGTGACTGAGTTTGGAAAAGTGTGTGGAAGAAGTAAGTTAAGAGTAAATGTGAATAAGAGCAAGGTTATTAGGTACAGTAGGGTTGAGGGTCAAGTCAATTGGGAGGTGAGTTTGAATGGAGAAAAACTGGAGGAAGTGAAGTGTTTTAGATATCTGGGAGTGGATCTGGCAGCGGATGGAACCATGGAAGCGGAAGTGGATCATAGGGTGGGGGAGGGGGCGAAAATCTGGGGGCCTTGAAGAATGTGTGGAAGTCGAGAACACTATCTCGGAAAGCAAAAATGGGTATGTTTGAAGGGAATAGTGGTCCAACAATGTTGTATGGTTGCGAGGCGTGGGCTATGGATAGAGTTGTGCGCAGGAGGATGGATGTGCTGGAAATGAGATGTTTGAGGACAATGTGTGGTGTGAGGTGGTTTGATCGAGTGAGTAACGTAAGGGTAAGAGAGATGTGTGGAAATAAAGAGAGCGTGGTTGAGAGAGCAGAAGAGGGTGTTTTGAAGTGGTTTGGGCACATGGAGAGGATGAGTGAGGAGAGATTGACCAAGAGGATATATGTGTCGGAGGTGGGGGGAACAAGGAGAAGAGGGAGACCAAATTGGAGGTGGAAAGATGGAGTGAAAAAGATTTTGTGTGATCGGGGCCTGAACATGCAGGAGGGTGAAAGGAGGGCAAGGAATAGAGTGAATTGGAGCGATGTGGTATACAGGGGTTGACGTGCTGTCAGTGGAGTGAAGCAAGGCATGTGAAGCGTCTGGGGTAAACCATGGAAAGCTGTGTAGGTATGTATATTTGCGTGTGTGGACGTGTGTATATACATGTGTATGGGGGGGGGGGTTGGGCCATTTCTTTCGTCTGTTTCCTTGCGCTACCTCGCAAACGCGGGAGACAGCGACAAAGTATAAAAAAAAATATATATATATATATATATATATATATATATATATATATATATATATATATATATATATATATCACCGAATAAATAAAGAGCAAAACTGCTGATACTTAAGGCAAAATTTCACGAGTTTAGATACGAAAAAAAAAAAATACATATATATCAAATGCTAACTTCAGTCACTTGATTTTGCTTACATAATCAATTACATGTTTAAAAGCTTTCAAAGTAGCATAATAAAATCGCCTCTGGAAATCCATCACACAATTCAGGCTGCCAACTAAACCCCGTTATACCATCAACACAACGTAAACAGTAAACACACTGTTACAACCACAACCTCTCATTCAGTGACACATGAATAACCCAGACGAGCAATACAACCACCCACAGACATGACCATCACCATACCATCACAAAATGAAGCCATCATCTACCTTGCATACTGTACAGTTTCTCACTATGGTTAGCAGAACTGTATAACTGTATAACGTTTCATCCTATTAAGATATGATTTTCTGGGTTAACATCGTCCATTTCCATTCCAAAGGTGAACTAGGAAAATATATGACCTTCCGCTCTCGAGGTATCAAGGTATGATAGTGTGAACTAACTTAATAACTTCCCATGTGAGTGCTAAGTAAAAATTACCAAGTTAACTTTACGATTTATCACACTTGCAATTTCTAAAAATTTCCTTTTGTTCATTTCCTAACATATATTTTCACTCGTGCATTAACTTTGTACACGTCCTTTACATCAACGCAAAGCTAAACTCACATCCAATCAAATCTAGTTAATTTTACTCGACTAATTTCAAAATCATCTATTTCAATATACCTTCACAAAAGCCCATCCTACAGACTAGTTTTTCACAACTATCCATAGATACTAAATTTCATAACTACCCACATTGTAACTACCCATATTATAACTATTCAAACTCACAGTAGAACAAAGTCAACTTCACAACTTACTTTCCTGAATGATATGCAAAACTTCATTTTAACTATGTCTTTAAATCCAAGTCAACGTCTTCAGGTTATATTACCAAAACTTACATTTTGTCATGTTAATCTTATCATTTCTTAACATTAAGCTGACCTTAACACTCAAGATAAAACGCTACAGCTTTCCATGATAAGCTTTCAACTCTGAACTCCGTCCTTAACTCATCATTTTCCATCCTATCACCTCACGATTTCCTGTGGTGAAGTTCCTAACATCTTCTACTGTTTACGACTAACTTTGTCCATTTTCAGTGTTGGTCTAACTTCACAACTTTACAAGATAACATAATAACTTCCCCGCCAAAATGACAGACTCATTGTTATACTTTTCATCCAGTCTAACACTGTAATTTCCCTTCTGTCACAGTATACGTATCTATCCTACCTTAATGGTATGAATATACATTTCCTGAGTTATAATCAAAACATATCATCATCATCATCATCATCATCATCATCATCATCATCATCATCATCACAACTAAATAATCTTTAACGTTTTAACTCTCGACTTAAGAATACCTGTACAGTTATTAAGTTCCTAAAGCTAACTGTAAGAATACTTCGAGTTGAACACAGGTCAATAAACCCCACAATTCGTAACACGTTCTGGTCTTAACCATCGTTCGCTATTCCCAGACAAATAACACGTTAGTGTAACCAAGTTCATTTTCCATCATCTCGTGTTGGTTCTCCTTCTTCTTCTTCTTCCACGTCTATGGCGGCTGGAAACAACAACCCCCCCCTCACACCCCCACCCCCAACTGTCACGGGTTTACATCATTCATTTGACTTCGAAAATGACACACACACACGAGACCTGACGTCTGGTGCAGGTGTTGGCCCAGCTGCCGACACCTGCAGGCCAACTGCCACACGACACCTCAAACACACCCGAACAGGAAACAGGAAAATCTGACTTGAAACATGTCTCTCAAATTATGACGGAGGGAGGAGAGGTGGGGCGTCCTCCATTTTCCTCCCCTTTCCATTCCCTTTACCATTCCTTCATGCCTGGTCTTATTACTTTTCTCTCTCTCTCTCTCTCTCTCTCTCTCTCTCTCTCTCTCTCTCTCTCTCTCTCTCTCTCTCTCTCTCTCTCTCTCTCCTCCACCGGGCCATCAGTCCCTCCCTTCCATCACCCTACACCCCATACGTACCTGCCTACCTCCCATTACTGACCACTTCGGCCTCACGAGCAGCCAGTTGCCCCCTCACAACCACATGACAGAGAAGCGTCAGAGACGTCAACAACAAGACACAACTCAGGTTCTGTGAGCATTTCACTGCAACTTTGTCTCCAGTGAATTTTTACGATGTACAGGTATGTATATTTGCGTGTGTGGACGTGTATGTATATACATGTGTATGTGGGTGGGTTGGGCCATTCTTTCGTCTGTTTCCTTGCGCTACCTCGTCCAATGTCTCAAAAAAGTCAAAAATTATCAAATTTACACTGTAAACATCAAGAGAAAGTTTACTACATAACAAATCTCTAGTATTCTATTAATAATTGGTGTTACACCTATGCAATCGTTACCACTGACCAGGCATTCAACCACTGCAATAGTGTGATCTATTCTAATTAAAGTCTCATTTACGTTCTAAATCTATATCTAAAGCTGTAATCTAAAAACCTCTTTTCTCAAATTCTAAAATTTCAAAATCGGAAAGATACTACGAGCAATTATATAATCATGATATGAATCATAATTCGCAAATTATAATTATATAATCATGATATGAATCATAATTCACTAATTATAATTATATAATCATGATATGAATCATAATTCACTAATTGTAATTATAAATGACGTGAGATTCGACAGATTACCCCCCCCCCCCCCCCCCGCCCCCATGGTTACTTATGATTACTTTATGTCAATTTGGCGCTGGTGAGGATAATCGTGGGAACTAATTATGCAAATTGCACTTCACAAGTCTATGTTAATTACCCTTGTGACTGGAGGTTGCAGAGATGCAGATGGTGTTCAATTAGGCATGGTAAGGTAGGCAATCTTCTAAGTCGTCAATGGAAATAGTGAGAAAATGAATACAAACGAGTGAGAAGAAAGGATTATCAACCTTGGGTAGTCTTGGTATATGATTCATCAATGGCAGGGCGGTAAATGATGGTACGACCCTTGACCACGACAGTACGACCCTTGACCACGACAGTACGACCCTTGACCACGACGGTACGACCCTTGACCACGACGGTACGACCCTTGACCACGACGGTACGACCCTTGACCACGACGGTACGACCCTTGACCACGACGGTACGACCCTTGACCACGACGGTACGACCCTTGACCACGACGGTACGACCCTTGACCACGACGGTACGACCCCCTGATAAAACACAGTACGACCCACGAACACGACTACTGGAACCCCTCTAGTCATGACGGTTAAGGGTCAGAGGTCAAGTGACCATTATCACCGATGGATGTTAACAAGGTGTGACCTGCCTGGACAGGAAAACAAGACAGTTGTCCAGCGTACCAGCTGGTACTACTGCTGTACAATGTTCATTATCTCCCATGATGGTGGTGGCTGACTATTACCATGCCATCTCCCATCTCCGTCGGATCCCCCCCCCCCCCCCCCCCCCACCTCCACACTCCCCCTCCCTCCGTCCGGGATTATATGTAGACCAAAATGGATCACTCATAGGAGGGCCTGGAGAGAGGGAGGGAGGGTGATGATGAAGGGCCTTGAATTCATTTTTCATCGTGAACGGATGTGAAGATCTATCGAGCTACAGTGGGTTCCTGATAGAGAGAGAGAGAGAGAGAGAGAGAGAGAGAGAGAGAGAGAGAGAGAGAGAGAGAGAGAGAGACTTTTGAGGAGCCTGAAACCATTTAGGTCACCCTAAAGCGTGGGTATAAAGGGATTTGTGGGTAACATAATTAATATCTTGTTCAGCCTTTGTCGTGGTGGATCTCTTGCGGGGTGAGAGAGAGAGAGAGAGAGAGAGAGAGAGAGAGAGAGAGAGAGAGAGAGAGAGAGAGAGAGAGAGAGAGAGAGAGAGAGAGGGGGGGTGCTTTAATACGTCATCACATAACTACAGTAATGATCACTCAGACATGGCAGTTCCTTCACATGATTATCCTTATCTTTCTCATCATCACGTATGATAACATGCTATCGTGGATGTAAACATCTTCCCCTCATCCTTGTTATCATCATGTATAATAAAATGTTATCGTGGATGTAAACATCCTCCCCTTATCTTTCTAATCTTTTTCTATGATAATCATTAAGCTGGAGTGGTAGTAAACACCCTCCCCTTATCTTTCTTATCTTTTCGTCATGATAAATAGGCTGCCGTAGATGGAAACATCCCCTCGTTATCTCTGCTATCTCCGTGTATAACAACATCTATTCCTAATACTTATCAAGAATAACCACAGAAGTAAACCAGTCTATATTCTCTGATTAATTTCTATAATTCCCTGACCTCCGTCTATACTCGATTCTATACAGGTGATCCTTACCTGCATGTCGCGTGGAGGAGTCCCTCGCTGGCAGCGCCCCAGGGTTGTGAGGAGGGAGGTACAGGAGACGAACAGGTAACATGGCATGAAGATCCAGGACTCTCCCCCCGTCACACACACACGACCCAACACTGAGCCACACTGAAACAACAGATCAACACTGATCACTCTACACATGACACCTACACATGACACCTACACATGACACACACACATGACACACACACATGACACCTACACATGACACACACACATGACACACACACATGACACACACACATGACACCTACACATGACACACACACATGACACACACACATGACACACACACATGACACACACACACATGACGTTTAGATAACACTGAAGTTTTCTTTTATCATGCTATGTATATACAGAAGGAGGTCATGATGATGACACACGCACACACACACACACACACACACACAGTAACTACCTAACTATCTACCTACGAGTACCTACGGTGAGACTCTGACAGACAGACAGAGAGACAGACAGGATCTTGGAACTTTTTCATGGACTATAAAGCAATTTCGTCAGAAATACAACAGACCGAATTTGGTTCTCTTGTGAACTAGAAATGATCATGTTCATGCTATGAACCTGACACACGACGGTGCGACCCTTTGAGCACGACGGTACGACCCTCCCGTATGATGACATGGCTTTCAACCTGACCTTACTTAAAGAGGTCAGGTCAAAGGTCACCTAGGTCATTATAAACCAAAGGTCGTTTCGCCGTGCTCAATCGTCGTCATTCAGTCTATCTCATGTAACTCAAAAGGAATGAAAACCTGATCAGCAACGATAGTTACAGGCAGTAATACTGAGTTACAGGCTGTAATGATGAGTTACAGGCCATAACGTACAGTAACAAGCAGTAACGCATACGAATACGCATCAACGCAGTTACAGGCATTACTGAAGAGTTAGAGGAAGTGATGTGGGAGTTACAGACGATGATTCTGAGTTACAAGCATCACTGGAGACTTACAATGTATTTACAGGGATCAAATTATTACAGAAATAATGTTACAGGCATCATCAAAGTGCAGGCGGCAACCTAATTACAGGCAATAAACAGAGAGTTACAGACTGTAACATAATTACAGAGCGAGTACCTGAATGTTGCCACGCACCTGGTTAATACTGTTAGACTTTCAGGATAGATGTGAATCGTCGAGGACAGATGTATGGATAGATGGAAGAACAGATGATGGATAGACCATTGAATGGAGAGAGGAAATCAATAATATCACAACATATAAACACTATATACCTATCCTCATCCTTGTGGACTGTTACACCTTGTTAGAATATATCTATCAATGTCCACAGTCCACAGGGAACATATTTACTTAATATATGGACCCTTCTCTTCCATGATCCCCATTTATGGGGGCTCCGGCAGCGCCCAGGAAGCCGACCATGTCCACCGGGAAGGGCCCGTAGATGGTGATGTGTGTCTGTTTGTGTAGGCTGAGTCTCGGATAATTTAGGAGGAAGTGTCTTGTGTCTTCATCATGGAAATTACATCTTGGGTATGAGGTGGCTTATTTACAAACACAATCATGTGATGGTCAGTAAGATTCGAGTAATATCAATAATGTTATATCTATATTACAGCCAAGAAACTGGGGAGAATAAGGGTACCATATTGAACCACAAGTTGAAGATACACTAATAAAAAATTTATTGCTAAATCTTACATCCTTGATAATAACCCTAATTATCCTAATTATCAAACAAAGTTCTCAGCATGAATTATATCATTCAAGCTGTAATTATATATACAAAATGTAAACAAATACAACAAGCTGTTTAGATATATAATGCAGCACAGGGTTGCGCTACTCACAGTAGCTGGAGAATGATGAACTCCTTTGGAGTGAGTTCCTCAATGAGACAACACTGCCAGTGAAACAGTGTCGCCAAGAGGGAAGTCCGGCAACACACACACACAACACACACACACACACACACACGAATGAGACAAATGTAAATTCATTCCTTACAATATCACTCATTACATGTACGATATTCAGAAATTTTACACACAACTTTGCATGTCAAAATACAGACTTGATCAACGTTGGTTTTCCTTCCTCTACATTACGGTCGACACAACAGATGACCTCCACCTGGACAGTGTGGTCATCTCCCCTGCACGTGTTCTGCAGGGGGCGATGACCCAGGTATGTACAGGGTTGTGCTCAGTCTACAGGCATGTGTTGAACTTACTGGTGTATGTGTTGAACTTAGAGAGATGTGTTGAACTTAGAGGGATGTGTTGAACTTAGAGGGATGTGTTGAACTTAGAGGGATGTATTGAACTTATAGGGATGTGTTGAACTTTGAGGGATGTGTTGAACTCACAGGGATGTGTTGAACTTAGAGGGATGTGTTGAACTTAGAGGGATGTGTTGAACTCACAGTTCATGTGTTGCAGTTCTTCTAACTTTGGGAATCTATATTTCTCAATCCAACCTTTCAGTATCATGAAGTGTTCACATGCACAAAGACTGTGTTGGTGATACAGTGAAAATACCTGTTAAGAAATCCACCTTTCTCCAATTGTTGTGTGACCTTCTTATAACAGTTAATCCCTAAATCTAAACCACTATATTAACATGTTAATGATATGCTTTGGGCTTTGCTAAAATACCCAATTAATCTTGGGTCTCGATGCTGTGGAGATCATATTTTATCATATACACAAATCCTTCACATCTACCACGATCCTGGTCCTTGTTTACACTCAACATCACCTCTCTGTGATTGGCTCCCTGGCCAGCCAGTAACCAATCACGTTCGTCGACTGTGGTCCCTATTCATACACGTGTTCAGAACTTTCTGAATTCAGACAAGACACTATGTTTCCCGTGCCACTCGCGTTCATATGTGTCATTTTGTTTTCGTCACATTACAGCCAGAACACATCGCGTGTATAATCAGCATCATCTGCTGTTGTCCTTTTGGTGAGGATGTTGACCATGGTCGTCTGCAGGGTAGGACCTACACCGTCGGCTGGGTAGATCCTTAACAACCATCAGGAGGCCAGGCAGGACCACAACCCGTGACTCAGCCTCCCTATGCATCGCTGACACACACAACCTGACGTGTGTCCACTGCTGGTCCCTCCACAGCGTCCCTCATGCCTCCATAACACCTCACATAAAATGAGGTGAACCAACACTTTTCATCGGTCGTCAGAGGTCGACATAACCACCTACAACTCACAAGTCTAATGAACCACGTGACAACATCCACATATCACTGCTCCATCACTAACCAACCACAACCTCACCACACCGAGTTCAGGTTAGATCTAAACCAAATATTCAACCACAGTTTTCACCTAATCCAATTGTAGATACGCTTATTTGAGCCAGAACATCTTCTGCATTAACCAAACTAGTCCCTCCAACACTAAACTAGATTAACCTATACTCAGACAACGATACTTCAAATCATCATTGCCAGCAATACAGACTCACAACAGCTCAGCTCTAAGTACCTAGTTTAACTGATGACGTGTAAATCAATGACACTACTACCATCACTACAGTCGTGATCACTACGTCTAAGATCGCTACGTCACACTCGCCACGGCTCCACTTAAGGGGGGTCAACTTTAGGTCGAGCGTGACGCGGATTTAAGGGAACTCAAAATAAACCTCAGTTCAACCTGCAACAACTAACACTTCAGCTACACCTCGAACCTCGGCCTCACAGGAGGTTGACCTCAGGGCCTCCTCGGAGTCGTGGTACACCTATACGACCCCAGGTGAGACACGAGAACTGCAGGCGAAAGACAGAAGGACAGGAGGAAGTACACAAGAGCCGAGGAGGACCCGCTGCGACAGTGGAGATCCATCCTGGGGTGCCAGTGTGACCCCTCTCCTCTCCAGCGGCCGCTCCACTACACCCAGAAGGTTAGCTTCATGGCCCCTGAGGCGTCGGTGATGATGGGCGTGTCCATAATGCTGGACTGGCGCATCAGTGGGTGACCGCGGGAGGCAGAGGAACCCATCCGTCGGAGAGGCGTGGCCTCATCCGGGCCCACAGCCTCCGACACACGACGTCGACCCAGGCTCTCCACACTCACTATCTCCTCCTCCTCCTCCTCCTCCTCATGACCCAGTTCGGCGTCCTTATCCTTCCTGCAGGAGAGGAACCAGGGAGACAATGAGGAGGAGGAGGAGGAGGAGGAGGAGGGGCAGAGGAAAAGATAAAGCTGGTTATGCTTATAAACAGATGATAAAGAGGGAAAAGTGTAAATATTGAGGATAATGATTAGTAAGACAAGAAGGTTCATAAAAAAAAGATAACTGGAATAAAGAAACGTATGTAAAACAGTCACACATAACACAAGACAAACATGATCAGACATCTACGGTTGGGCAGGTGAACATGGTGGGCGAGAGAAGAGGAACTGAAGGGCAGACAGTTTAGTGAAACCGTCTCTCCAAGACGCCACTACCGCCCCTGGCGGACAGTGGAAAAACCATTATACATAAACAGAGGTGTTACTAGCTACGCTAGGGGTTGCCAGGTAGCTCCATCATATATATATATCATAGGCTCTGAAACACTTACAAGGGCAACGGGTCGTTATAACAAGACGATGTCGACCTTAATGACTCCAGTAGACAGGCCTAAGGGCCGACACAACCAACAAACAAACTCACAAACACTCCTCATGAATTTAGGAAAAAGATTTCTGTCAAATTTTCATCTGATACCAGGTCAACCTCATCCTGTTTTCTAAGAGGGGTGGTTCAAGCGGATACTTCACTAAATCTTTCACTGTGGATCGTGTCTAAGTTACAGCATTTCCAGACTCCAGGCAATAACGCTCAGCAACTTACGCTGTTGTTCTCAACCTGCTAACACTGACCCAGACACCAGTGGCTCGAAATGATGTAAACATAGGCGAAAAATAACTACTAATGTCTGCTTTGGTGGGTATATACAAAGCTTTCAGTAAGGGGATGGGGGAAGTGTAAACAAAGAAATAGGAAAACTAAAAGACTAATTACTGATGAATATTGGAAGGAAAATATAAATACTGTCGGGTTATGGGCTGGGACAGAATAATACATGACGTTAGCAATGCTGGAAACTACGAAGAAAAGCTAACATTTGTGAGACACTTAAGAGAGGAGGAGGGTATATAGAGGGACAGACGTAATGAAAACACACGTAATAGAGTAACTAAATAACAGACACGTGGCAGGAAATACTGAGAAATAGAATGTAGGAGAAGGAGGGAGAGAGAGGCGACAGATGACAGATGGAAAAGAAGTAAGAGAAAGTTGAGGGGATGGGAAGGGAAGGGAGGGGAGAGAGGTGAGCTAGCAGGAGAGGTTGACCTCAGAGTACTGTAGTGAACATGACACATACGAGGTATGAGCGGCTGTCAGATGGAACCAATCACTGCCACCTGTGTCTCGTGTCTCCAACGTTTTTTTTACAACGTTCTTAAACCTGGGGAACGTTGCACAGAAACGTTCTTGCATCTGGAAACGTTGTACAGAAACGTTCTTACACCTGGGGAACGTTGTATAGAAACGTTTGAGAGACAGACACCAGGTCAGAGTCACCACCACACCCACCCCATGTTCGCCCCAGTGGAGGAGGAGATGCGGGTTACTTACGTGACGGGGACGCAGGCGAGGCAGTCGTTCCACGTGAAGTCCTTGCCGAAGGCCTCGCCCTCGGCCATGGTGTTGGGCAGCTTCTGTTGCAGCGTCTCCGGCAGCCTGAAGGTGAGGACACCGCCCACGGCCGACACCACGCCCATGATCAGGAGAGGCAGCACCAACATCTCGGTCCCCTGCAGGTCACACACACACACCACACAGGTCACCAGGTCTCCAGGTCTTCCCTCTCTCTCTCTCTCTCTCTCTCTCTCTCTCTCTCTCTCTCTCTCTCTCTCTCTCTCTCTCTCTCTCTCCACCAAAACACGTCCAAACTGGATGGTTCTTGAGGGCGGGTTTAATATAATCCAGAGTAACGTCAATTTGATGGTTCTCGCCTTAATTTCCCAAGTGTTCGATAAACTAAAAATTGGCGGGAGAAGAAAGTGACGTGCAGGAGTACCGTCCGCCGGCGACACCTTCCATAATGACCCTTGTGCACGACGATATACGACCCTTGTGCACGACGGTATGCGACCCTTGTGCACGACGATATGCGACCCTTGTGCACGACGATGTACGACCCTTGTGCACGACGATGTACGACCCTTGTGCACGACGGTATGCGACCCTTCAATACGACGCGACCCTTGAGCACGAATGGTGCACGACTCTTCAACACGACGGTGCACGACTCTTCAACACGACGGTGCACGACCCTTCAACACAACGCGACGGCACGACCCTTGAGCACGACGGCAGTGATAAAGACATGCGCGACCAACATTTAAGGACGTGCATGTTATCAAATTCAATTGAACATTTGCCATATACTTTCATCTCCTTGCCTAGCCAGCTGCCTGGCTGACTGGCTGGAATACACACGACAACGAAGTGTTGTCGTCTTGTACTGTCTCCCAGTGAGGGAGATCCTGCACAATACTTCAAAGGCAGGCAATGTGCGTGAGCTGTTCCTTGAAGCATACACATTCTTTGAACCAGGAACTTTGGCAGACTCCAGCACAAACACACAAACACACACACACACACACACACACACACACACACAAACACACACACACACACACACACACACACACATACACACAAACACACACACACACACACACACACACACAAACACACACACACACACACACACACACACACACACACACACACACACACACATACACACAAACACACACACACACACACACACACACACACACACACACACACACACACACACAAACACACACACACACACACACACACACACACACACACACACACACACACACACACAACACACACACACACACACACACACACACACACACACACACATACACACACACACACACACACACACACACACACACACACACACACACATACACACACACACACACACACACACACACACACACACACACACACACACACACACACACACACACACACACACACACACAAACACACACACACACACACACACACACACACACACACACACACACACACATACACACACACACACACACAAACACACACACACACACACACACACATACACACACACACATACAGACACACACACACACATACACACACACACACACACACACACACACACACACAAACACACACACACACACACACACACACACACACATACACACACTAATGTATAAAAGTATTCCGGACAAAAACGAAAAAAAAATCGTTGAAATGAATTAAAGACAAACTCTCCAGTTGTATAATTGGCTGGGTAGTTCTGTAGTTTACCACGTGGTTAACCCGAGCTGAGCGAGCTGAGCGAGTGGGAAGTTATGAGAGTCTGAAGTTTACGATACCGTGACACATTTAGAAGAGTTCAAAACGAGTTTACTTGCCTAAGCTGAGCGAGTTTTGGTGAGTAAACCTTTATAGTTTACTTATACGGTGAAAAGTAGAGTTCTGAAAACTTGGTTTAACCCGAGATGCGCTTAACGAACGGGGAGGGAGGAGGAGGAGGGGGGGAGGGGGTAGGACCGCGTGGGGGGAGGGGAGGGGAGGAGGAGGAGGAGGAGGAGGAGGAGGAGGAGGAGGAGGAGGAGGAGGAGGAGGAGGAAGGGGGAAGGGGGAAGAGGTGTATGAATGTCTTAAAGTCCTCTTCCCTCTCACAATACAAGCCTGACTTCTTCTTCCTGGGAAAAATGCAAGAATGTCTGTCCAGGATATTTCTTCCCAGTTAGTCAAGCAAAATAAGAAGGGAAAAAAAATATGAGGAAAAGAAAATGAGAGTCACTCTGTATTTTCTCTTGTGATTCTTTGAGTCAATAGAGGACGGACGCTGGTGTGTTACTGGGTAGTTAGACGGCCTGCCACCAGGGGGTAATGACCTTCCTGAGTACGACTGTACACGACCCTCGAGCACGACGGTATACGACCCTCGAGCACGACGGTATACGACCCTCGAGCACGACGGTATACGACCTTTAGGTATGACGTCATGACATCACGTGGTTGGAATATAATTACTCTTGAAGACATACTCAAGTAAAAGTACAAAGTCATTAAAAAATATGTGATCTAAGTATAAGTATATCTCAAATATCATTACTTAAAAAAAATGATCCCAGTTTCATTACTTATCACCATAATATTAATCATGATTAACTCATGATCAAAACCAGCAAGCGAACTGACTTAATGGGGGGTTAGTCATCGTTATCACCTAATGACTTCATCAACTCTCACCGGGTCATCAACTTAACTCACCAGGTAATTGATGAAGGGTATGATGACCAAACCCAGGCCGCCCACGTACGAGGAGAAGCCGATACCCACGCCCCTCACCTCGGTCGGGTATTGCTCCGCAGCGAAGGGGTAGATAATGAGAAACGCTGCTGACTCTGCAAACTTGGCCACCAGGTACAGGATCAGGGTGGCCATCGAGGCTCCTGGAGGAGGAGGGAGATGAGGAAGATGCAGGAGAGAGGTGAGGAAGATGGTGGAGGGAGGTGAGGAAGATGGTGGAGGGAGGTGAGGAAGATGGTGGAGGGAGGTGAGGGAGATGGTGGAGGGAGGTGAGGAAGATGGAGGAGGGAGGTGAGGAAGACTGGGATGAGCGCTGATATATTTGGGAAAAGGAGATAAGATGGTTGTGGGGGGGGGGGGGGTAACTGTGCACAATACAACCAGATAGGGTTATTGTGTTTAAGTAGAAGTGGTATTGTGGGTTGTTAGAGGTGTTGTATGTAAGCACAGGGGTACTACAGGTTGTTAAAGGGGTTGTATTAAACTCCATGCCAACTGTGGGTTGTCAGCTGTGTTGTTAGATAAATACAGGAGCTCCACGTATAATATCTTCTATATACGACTAATATGTAGATCAGCCTTAGTGCTCTGATGCTACAGTTGATAATAACTGTCTTAAATGTTCATAGTTTAATATATCTAGTCTTACGTGTATGGCAGTTCAAAACTCTGGGTCTAGTTACATCAGCGGATTGAACAACATTGTGACGATTTGTATGTTAGATAGAAAGAATAATTAGTTTATGAGTACTCATAAAATCTATGGAATTAACTCCTAAATTCACAAAATCTTCATGAGAATGTATGAGGCACAAAACCTTATAATCTTTAATGTATCAGAAATGAAGTAAACTAGTGCGAGAAGCGAGGGAGCCGAGCAACATGGCGGCCAACCCGCGTAGTACCTTACCTTCGGGCATGAGGACTGTGCAGATGGAGAACACCCCGCCGATGATCATGCCCACGCCCAGGATCCAGCGACGACCCCAGCGATCCATCACGATCCAACACAGGAGGTAGGAAGGGCACCTCCACGGCGCACGACAGGAAGAACGACAGATATTCGTTGTCGCCCATCACCGGACCGTAATAGCTCAGTCCCACGTACACCGTCTCGTTGGCGAACCTTTACAGAAAACGGAGCAAATTAGGACTGGTTAGAGAAAACGGAGCAAATCAGGACTGATTACAAAAAACGGAGTAAATCAGGACTGGGAAGAGTGACATTTATATTTCACGGCGAACGTATTCACTTAACAATCTAAGTCTCACTTGGAGTTAATATCTAGTTATATATACACAGTTAATATTCTAAATTCCATGTGAAGCTTATATTTCAGTTCCACTTTACTAAAACATTCAACACTTCATATCCCACTTTACTGAAACACTCAAAATTCAAATACCTCGTGACACAAATGTTAGCCAATCAGAAGACCCATGTTAAGTTAATATATTAAATCCCATTTGTAATTAACATTCTAGGTCTTACAAACACACTTTACCTGAAGAACCTTTCAAGGGAAACTCGGTTAATCAGGTTCTGTACAATGAACACTAACATTTTTAACCAAAATAACGTTTTCTATGGTTGTCTTTATAAAAGAAAACAAAGTAAATCAGGCTTTGTATGGGTAACTTTACAAATTTCCAATTTTCCTTTAAAAAAGGGGTTCTATTGGTGCCACTTACAATTTGCATTTTCTCTTCTTTAATAAGGCCATTTGTAATAGAAAAATGAATGTACATCAACGTATAATGAACACAATTAATCTGATCATTGTAAATATAAATATGAAGGTCGAAGTAAGATTCGTGGGGGATATGGAATCGGTTATTTCAGTTGTTACAACCCACATCAAAGAACATCTGACACTCGTTGTTATGATATATTATCGTGCATGGTAGCACGATGGGTGATTAGGTAAGAGGAGGGGCACTGAAGAAGGGGACAATGAAGAGAAGGTACATTTAAAGAGCATAAATAAGAAAAGGGACACTGAAGGGCAGGGACAACGAGGCTAAAGGACAGCCACTAAGGTAAGAACAAGGACACTGGGTTAAGAACAAGGACACTTGGGTAAGAACAAGGACACTGGGGTAC
>NC_092228.1:2768261-2798261 GCF_036320965.1 Panulirus ornatus
TGTACTTAAGTGCTACACTGTACTTAAGTGCTACACTGTGCTAAAGGTTAAGTGCTACACTGTACTTAAGTTTAAGTGCTACACTATACTTACATGTAGAATGTTTTCTCCTCTCCTCTTCTTATACTTATAAGTGCTTCTTGACTTGTGGAGTCTTTCATGCAAATAAAACACGCGTAATTATCTATGTACCACGTTGTCCCGCCCCTCCTCCCCCCCGAGGCGTGAGATGTTCCTGAGGGTGGCCTACTTTGAGACTGGGATGCTGAAGCGCACACCGACATACATCAGTATCTGAAGTTACACGACCGCACACGAGACAGTGACTGAGAACTGGGCAGTAAATACGTCGTCAACAACGTCGAAAACAAATAACCATGAAGTAGTTACGTTGTTACGTGGTGAGTGATGACAAGGTGGGTCAGATAATGCTCCAGAAGAGCCGTAAAATTCTCGTCCACAACCAACATCAAGACGTCTCACAACACAACAGATCAACAAAAGACCCGCACACGGTAGTGCAGCACTGTCTTACCTGTACAGTGTCTGGCATCTCCTATAGAGGCGAAAATCACACCCGGTGAAGGCTCTGATCCTTGCCATATGGACCTGCTCCACTGCGAAGCATCTTCGTGTTAGGTCACAACACGTTGGTGTGCCGACTGTTGAACGTATACTACGCTCTATTTCTTCTATAATGGCTTCTGAAACTCTTATGAAATCATGGAATCTATAGATCTTTAATCACAATTTCAGTACAAACTGGTAATTTGCGATAGGAATTCCATAAAAACTGTTATCATAACTCTAGCGATTACATCAATATGTAATCACACTAAAGCGGTTCAGTATATGAGTACATTTGATTACCTGACAGCTATGGTCATGGAAACATGGTAAGGTTGTGATTACTCGGTGTCTAGCATGAACTATCTCATATAATTCTATCCTTAAAAATTTTCCTGTTGCTTCTGGTTTCCAGAAAGCATGACGGTAAAACTGAGATAACAAAATACAGCTAAACTGACATATGCTCTCACGGTGTATGTAGGCCACCCTTGGAACCACCATTGTGCGTTATTTGCCGTACGGAACAGTTTGCAAAAACGCTGTGCTTTACGCTATAACAACGTTACGCATTTTATTCTGGTTTGTGGCGTTTGGCAAACGACTGCAGTAACACACGCCTCTCCTACCACAAACAACCCACCGCACCTCTCCTACCACAAACAACCCACCGAACCTCTCCTACCACAAACAACCCACCGAGCCTCTCCTACCAAAAACAACCCACCAAGCCTCTCCTACCACAAACAACCCACCGAACCTCTCCTACCACAAACAAACTCGTAAGGACCTAATGGCCAGTTACAGTTAACAATTCTTTGTATTCCTCTTGTAATGTTCAGTCTCCCTGAGTGCTTATCGAGACTGTACTCCACGACCATATACAGTCACAGATCGTGCACTACGCCACTCTTCCTGTATTAGCACTGAAGGATTTTACAGTATAGTCCTCTCTTAACCTATTAGAATACTACTGTAATCCGTCTTAAGCCTCTGTAAGTTTAAATTCCTACCTAATCCGCTTACAATTTGACCCTATATTCCTCGAAGAACCTCGTGGAATACAACTGTATTACTCCTAAAGGCTGTACAGTTCAGTTATATTCTACTCTCAGTGTCTTTTAACAATACAATCGAGAATCATATTATAAGTGTACAAAGTGTCGACCATATGCCTGAGAAAGAATAATGGTGGTATTTCTGTGCTTCTCTCGCCACTCAGCCTTTGTGACAGATGATCTCTGGTATGTTAAGCCTAAGCAAACACACTTTCAAGACATGTCAAAATATGACAATACTTCCTTCTTTCAGCTATCTGAAGTACACATCCAACGTCTTCCTGAAGCCTAGAATACGACTGAACCCTGAAGCCTACACCACGACTGAAACCATAACATACGAATTCTTTTCTGAATTCCTAAATTACATTCCAAAATCATCGCTAAGTGTTTTAGGCTGCAAGTCTACATCTCCCCTTGATACTATTTGGTTTGCTCTCCAGCCTTTCAAAACATACCAGTACATATATCATATATCATTTAGTATATTGTTATATAACCATTGAAAAGTCTTCATACCATAATTCTCCCAAACAGTCTCAAAATCTCCTGCCAAACAGATATACATAATTAAATGTTCTCCAACTAACATCTGATTCAGTCATGCCTCACCCTACCTATCCTCCCCCCCCCCCCCCCCCCACACACACACACACACCCCCATGACCGATGGTTCTATTCGCCCTCTTCGAACCTTGTATCAACTACGATTCTGAACCACTTCTGAATCTCTTCCACTGTACAAAGACGCGACTCACGTCTCGAGCTTACCTCAGAGTGCTTCGTCTGTCGCAGTTTCCTGAAGGCGTCTCTTCGTGCCTGGGCGCCCGGGCTGGTCGAGGACGAGAGACCATTGTCCTCGAAGGTGTCCTCACTTTCCTCCATGATGTCGCTGTGTTCACTACGCTTCAGCTCAAGTTTCATCACCCTTGAAGCCGAAGAAGCTTCATCACTCTCCTATTTCCTCCGTGGGCCAGCTGGACTATGACCGCAGCCGCTACTGCTGCTGTACACGTAGTAAAGTGTGTGTGTGTGTGTATGTGTGTGTGTGTGTGTGCGGAGTTCTGTATGTCTGTTCCTCTCACTCGTTCGTCGCAATTATCTTGCTTATTTAATTACAAGACCTAATGAACACTTAGCCCTTCAAACGACACCCAAGTCGTAACATTTACAACTGCCATCGGTTCATAAGACAGCTTGCGACACCAACCCATGCTTCTGTGTCTGACACTCGATCAAGGGAATAGTGTGTGACACCTGCTATGGATGATGGCCGCTGCTGACACAGGTTCACAACACTTGTGTTTATGCCGTCAGTCATCGGTTTACTATACGAGACTTTTAACACAACCTTGCTTAACAAAGATCCTCATAAAAACATCAGTGACTCCTGTTTGAGGCACTTGCGCGCTTGTGTGTGTGTGTGTAGTTAGTGCATCAGGTCAACGATCATTACCTGCACAGGTGATGATGGTGAGGAACTGTTAACTGTTTCATTGTGTCGTCTGGTGTCGGCAGACGGAAGCACCTCATTTCATTTCATCCAATCGCTTACGAACAACTGGCGGTCGGAACATGAACGTACATTTCTGCACATAATTGTGCTTTGTGAAGGTATTTGTGCATCCCATCCTTGACCACCGTCCTCAAAAGCTTTAGAATATCCACAATGATTCACGTGGCATCGTTCACATACTCAACAACGAACGTAGTCTGCATAGATCCATCTGGGATCCGGTTCACACAGCCGTGACGCGCGACCATCCTCACACCACACACTGACCGGCCATCACCTCCACCACATCACCGCCACCCTCCCCTCACCACGCTGGGTCAGCCACACAAGGGCGCCTCTCTACATTCCCCAGCAGCAGCCTCGGTCCAGCAGGTTGACGTGCAGATGGCGCGTGACGGACGACGCCCGGGGCTCACTGGTTCACTGACGCTGGTGAGGACGTGGACGTGGACGTCAGGAAGCGTCGCCGTTGGACGGACGGGAGGCGTACGACAGACATGACCTCGCACATCGCGCCTGGCACTGTACGCGTGCCCCCGTCAGCGTCCCCTGGCACTTAGGGCGTGCGTCGGCCGCGGTGGCACTGTGAACTGTGTGGTGTGTCGGACGGACGCAGGAGGCCCAGCAGGAGGAGACACTGACTGTGTCAACAGCTTTGGCGTACTTACCAGGCCCGGCGACGAAGCCTCTTAACTGCAAAAGGCCTCCCAACCTACGTTGCTGGACTGCCACCGTGAGACGGGACTATGTACCTTGTGGCACCCCGGGGTAAGGGTCAGTACCGCGGGTGCTGGAGAGAGAGAGAGAGAGAGAGAGGGAGGGACATGAGTGACGAGCAGTGCCAACGAGAGAGAGAGAGAGAGAGAGAGAGAGAGAGAAAGAGAGAGAGAGAGAGAGAAAGAGACAATCGTCATTCCGTGGTTAACAATGCCCTCCCGCTGGCCCACCCTTGGTTCTGATCACGACACATCAACTCATACAAATGCACGAGGAACGACGCACGTGTTAATACACGTGCGGTGAGGGTGGGGTGGAGGGGGAGGGAGAGGAGGGGATAGATAGATAGATACACATACAAGAACATGGTATATGAGAGTGTACACGGTAATTCAAAATGTTCCTTTTTGAGGGAAAAAAAAAGTAAAATTATAATTCACAGACTAAATGGTTATATATATATATATATATATATATATATATATATATATATATATATATATATATATATATATATATATATATATATATATATAAAAGGTGGCTGGTGGTCCTCATCATACCTTACCTGTGAATAAGTTGATTATATATGTATTAGCGCGTCACCCCCCCCCCCCCCCCCACCCACTCCAGCAGTTGTATGAAAAAGTCTCGTTATTTTCCTAAAGTTCTTCCATACTTCCTTAACCAGATCTATTCCAATTTTCCCACGACGTCCTATCCTGTCACCCACCATGGACCTCTGCCCCAAACCTTTCCACTAAACCCGACCCTCCCAGTACTATCTAATCCATTCCCTCATCTTCCCATCCTCGGCATTTCTATCTCCCAAAAAACTCCCTGATTCTCCTCCATATCTTCCCTACCAGTCCTCCATCTCTGGTGCACATCTCTCCTACTTCTTTCGCTTCATAGTCTCTAACTTTCTTAACTATACTCCAGCTTACACACACACACACACACATTATATATATATATATATATATATATATATATATATATATATATATATATATATATATATATATACTCTTCATCTCCTCCATAAGGTCAACAAAAACGGCTCATAAGAATTTGCCTTTTTTTTCTTCAGCTTTGGGTGTTGCAGAGTAGGGCTTCACTTGGGTCATGTTTCAAACCTTGGTCGTTTAAAGGTAGAGTAAGAAATAGTGAAAAAAAGAGAAAAAAAAAAGATAGAGTGAAATTACTGTAAAACATTTATCTATTCTACATAACACCGTGTCACGCCTGCGTCCATGTGTAATATTCAATATCAACTTAAATGATTAGTTCACCCGCTGGAGAAGGCCGTTCGAACTGTCTTTAAGTACAGCCAGGTTAAGCTGGGTCAGGTCAGGTCAGGTTCGTCTAAACCTTGTGGCCGCCAGTTCTCGTAATATACATGGACGTTTTCTTTACCCAGGTAATATGACCAGGTGAAAATTCATCTTAATTTAATGATTTCGTGTTGAATCGGTCAATCAGTTACAGTTACTGCTGTAACATGACAGAGCACCTGGGTACACGAAAGCATGAGTCACTCTGGTGCGTTTTGTTCTGCAAAATGAAAATGTAATTTGGATAAAGAGAAGAAATATAATCAGGAGTTACAGCTCCCATAACAGATTATCAAAGAGAATTTGGAAGTTTCAGAAATGAAAATGATCACACGATGCTTCCTTTGTTGGGTATCAACAAAGAGTAAACATATACTTATACTTCCCTTTTACGTCTTGCATAAAGTAATTGTGTTGGGTCTCCACAGACTCATGATTACTTAAGATTACTTTTTAAGGAGGAGATGTAGTATCAAGATCTTTCTAACTTGAGGTAAGCAACTCTAAACAGATTTTTCCACGTTTTTAAGAAATCCACCAAATCCACCGTGAACACAGTAGGTCAAAATCCCACATTCCATTTTCTATTTTCTATTTTGTACGGCCGTAAAACTTTGGTGCTCGGTCGTATTTTTTTTTTTTTCATTTTTTTCGTATGGCAGTTTATTGGTCTGTAAATAACTGGTTCCCGAGCTCTGAATTGAGTTTCCACTGACCGGCTATTATGAAATTTTGGGACAATCACAATGCTATGTATCAATGTGGGTCAAGTACCATTAGGTTGGAGGGGGAGAGGAGGGGGCGAGCCCCCCTTACTGTTTCTGGAAAAAAAAAAGAAGTCCAAAATTGGCCAATTATCGAAAACTGCTTAAACGTGAAATTGTAATATACATCACATAACGCACTGGAAAATAATGGTGACGAGAGATCAGTTACAATAATTATTGATAAATAAATCAAGAAGAGACATTTCTTAAACTTGTAATATATCGTCAAGATCCGCCAATGCAACCGTACCATGCTCCTGTACGGAGTTCGTCTCGCTTTTCCCCATCCTACACAATGGAAGTACATACTGGGATAACTTCCAGCGTCACAATCAGTGATGTGGACTGATTACTTCAGTCTGACTTGAAAGAAAATGGGACGACAGACATTGTGTATAATTCACGAGTTGTGTGTCCGAGAATCGACCATATCATCTTTAGTAACAATTACAGGATGTAAATGACTGAATCTGATAGATATGTTTGAAATGTACGACAGAGAAAATGGAAAAGAGAAAATGGTAAGTCATGGGAACTGACCACGTTTAGGTTTGTACCCTACATGACCCGTGTGTCATGTTCTGTGATGGGACGAGGAAAAAAGAAAATGGGTGTAGGGTTGGGAAGAGGTTATGACCTCATCCCCCAACTAATATCATTCATTCTCCACCCCCCCCCCATTTACCACTCCCTCTCTCTCTCTCTCTCTCTCTCTCCCCTGTTCATCACTCCTCCCCCTACTCATCCACTCCCCTCTCCCCAGACTAAACACCCTCCCTCGTGTCTCCCCCCCTGGCGTACGTGGCTGCCAAATGTTATCGCTGCCCTCGGGGCTTCATCTCCCTGCTGGGGCTTCACTGTGACGTCACGTGGGGGAGGGAGGCAAGCGGAGGAAGGAGATAAAGGAATAGGGAGGGAGGGAGGGAGGGAGTTGAGGGAGAGGGTGGAGGATTGACACTGGAGTAAGTACTGTACTGTAATGAAGATGTTCAGACAATGTGGGTTGTCATGACGTGCACTTATATATATATATATATATATATATATATATATATATATATATATATATATATATATATATATATATATATATATATATACTTGATCGCCAATTCCCGCATTAGCAAGGTAGTGCCAGAAACAGACGAAGCAAGTCTGTATCCGCTCACATCATCCATTCTCTTTCTGTCATGTACAATACAACGAAACTATGCGCAACGATCGTACCGTCGTGCTCGAAGGTCGCACCGATATGAACAAGGGCTTTGTCCTAAAGGAATAACTTCGTTTATCATATGGTGTCCAAACTTGACAATACGCAGGCAAAATGAATTATCTGTAATATATAAACAGTTTAGAGGATTAGTAGTTTGCTGTGCAACTGCCTATGATCTTCTTTGTAACACAGAACAATATATGTCTTCAGACACATTGTACTTTCGTCTACTGTTAATAAAACTTAGATTACGTAATAATGTTCCACAAAGAGACGCCTTCGGTCTAATTAATAATTCAATAATCAGTTACAAAATCACTGATTTTCACTGACTACACAAACAAAAGACGATTTCATTCCTGAGTGATTAGACTCAGTATATACGATTTTGTTTAATAGATGTAAATGATTCAATATTGCTAACGCAGTTTATTTTAGTTTCTGCTCCATTGCTCATTTCTTTATGAGAACTGATGCTTAATAGAAAACGAATTTATATATGGTTAAACTGCTGACTAAAGAGAATAGGAAAAATGGTTGTAAATCAAATGCAAGTGCAGCAAAAATGGTTCATATATATATATATATATATATATATATATATATATATATATATATATATATATATATATATATATATATATTAACTGGTCTGGTAAAGTATCCCTGACTATTAAATCAATGTGTCATTACGAAAAGAAAGAAGACATACCATCATCCAGTTTAAGACCAATTCTCTCTATAACCCTCTGCAGGGACGGCCTGGCCATAGGGTTTGCATCAAGCGCCACCACCTCCTCCACGTCCTGTAAGATGGTGCTGTACGTACCGTCCTCCATCACGGAGCGCAGGTCTCCAAACACCCTGGCCAGGGAGTACACCTTCTGTGCTGCCGTTGCACACGCCCTCCAGCAGAAGCTCCGGCGTGGCGTAATGCCCTCAGTTGATATCCCCTGCAGGATACGACATCGAACCTTCTTCCTCCCACGAGAGGTGGCCATGGTGTAGTGGAACAAGGCTGACTTCCGTCGTCGGTCGTTGTGTACAATACACCTGGCATGGACCTGCGTGAGGCACTTGGCCACCAATAATCCACACCGAGCCAGGTCCTCTAACGATACACACACACACACACACACTCGTCTCTCATGACATCCTGCGGCGTCAACTGCCCCAGGTAGGTCATGACGACCACAAGGGAATCGTAAGGACACGCCCAGGACACACGGGGCTCCTCCAGCCACGTTCAGGAGCCGAAGAAATACAACTTCCTTCAACAAGACCTTCCTGGTGCTTTCATGGGAGTTGACTGGAATCTTGAGGACGACCAGGTGGTCCTCCCACTCGACCAGACTCACCACTCTGTGTTGGCTTCGTCCGAGAACCTCCACCGGATGGGCAAGAAGGAAGGACAAGACTTCCTTCGTCAGCAGTACAGGGAAAGCGCTATGTAACATGTTGAAAACTGAAATGAAATGGTAAACTAACGTTCGTTGATGATGTTTATGGTACGCAGAGACATCAGTGAAAAATACATATCGACAGTAAAAAAAAAAAACACTGAAATTTGTAACACAGACAAGATTTGCTGCCATTGACACATGTTTGGGTAAATTCTGTTGGTTCTTCTCAAACGAAAGACGAAAAAAAAACAAACCCTAAAGCTGTGTTGTTGAAAGGGTATGTGCAGTGGTGGTGTTGTGAGAGGTGGGGAGTTGTTAGGTATGTTGTGAAGGTTGTGAGAGTGTGCTGCAGACGGATGCTTAAGTGTACAGTACATGTGATCACAGGGAAGTCAATAGTGTCATGGGCTGTGTTCTGTTAAGTGTATATTTACGATACACTTAAAAGAACCTCTCTCTCACCACAGGGTTACACTGTGAGGGAGAGGCAGGGAGCAGGAGGGAGAGGCAGGGTGAGAGTGGTGTAGAGAGAGAGGGCTGGGTCTTGCCGAGCCATGCAGGAGAAACATATCGGCCCCAGATATGCTACCTCTGTTGACGGGATATTCATAGTATATTTCGTGATGACTCTGACTCTCTCTCTCTCTCTCTCTCTCTCTCTCTCTCTCTCTCTCTCTCTCTCTCTCTCTCTCCACACATGAATAACAGCGTGCTTCCTATACGTGTTCGTGCGTAAATGAGTCTTTATGTACGTACGTATGTGAGTATATGTGAGAGAAAAAAAATGTAGGTCCAATCCCTGCCATCCTCCATGTGTAGAGAGCCTGGAGGACCAACTCGGTCCTCGACGTGAGTCAAAAACACCAGCAAGGCGAACCGTGGACTCCTCACCCTCGATACACGAGAGACCCACACACACAGATCCACCCCCTTCCCTCCCCTGCAGCACACCGCGACGACACACACACAACGAACGCTCATCTAAAACGACGGTATATGAAGTCGTGTCTTTGTATGCAAATTAAAACCAACAACGGACTGAATCTATGAATATCTATTGGCCACTAGCGCAAAACATTCCTCCTTTAAACCCTTTGATACGGGAAATAAATCTAGACTGCATTGAAAATGGTACTTTGGGGCCAGTTTGTGTGGTGTTGGAGGCGTCCCGTATGTTTCTGGTCGAGTCTAAGGTTACATCACCTGCACACGGGGCCGTGTTCTAACACGGGTTAGAACGGATGCAAACAGATGCTAGGAATGTGGCCGGGTGGTAACGGGTTTGGAACACGTCTTGACTTGTGTGGTCGCTGGGGGAGATGGGGAGGTAAGGCTGGTGATACAGGGGAGGTAGGTGGGGAGGGAGGGAGGGAGGCTGGTGGGGAGGATAGTTGTGGTGGTGATGGCCAGGGGGGGTGAGGGGGGTGGGAGCAGAAGTGATGGTGAAACCTGCGATGGTGATAAGAAACACTCGTGATGGACGTGTATCGCAAGCAGAACAACTGCAACACAACTGGAATACCTACAACATCTGAGGAGCACCTACAACACAGATGGAACACCTACAACATCAGTGGAACAGCAACAATACAAGGGTAACACCCGCAACACAAGTGGAACACATACGTGAGGAACACCTGCAACACAAGTGGAACACATACGTGAGGAACACCCGCAACACAAGTGGAACACATACGTGAGGAACACCCGCAACACAAGTGGAACACATACGTGTGGAACACCCGCAACACAAGTGGAACACATACGTGAGGAACACCCGCAACACAAGTGGAACACATACGTGTGGAACACCTGCAACACAAGTGGAACACATACGTGAGGAACACCTGCAACACAAGTGGAACACATACGTGTGGAACACCCGCAACACAAGTGGAACACATACGTGAGGAACACCTGCAACACAAGTGGAACACATACGTGAGGAACACCCGCAACACAAGTGGAACACATACGTGAGGAACACCCGCAACACAAGTGGAACACATACGTGTGGAACACCTGCAACACAAGTGGAACACATACGTGAGGAACACCTGCAACACAAGTGGAACACATACGTGTGGAACACCCGCAACACAAGTGGAACACATACGTGAGGAACACCCGCAACACAAGTGGAACACATACGTGTGGAACACCTGCAACACAAGTGGAACACATACGTGAGGAACACCTGCAACACAAGTGGAACACATACGTGTGGAACACCCGTAACACAAGTGGAACACATACGTGAGGAACACCTGCAACACAAGTGGAACACATACGTGAGGAACACCCGCAACACAAGTGGAACACATACGTGAGGAACACCCGCAACACAAGTGGAACACATACGTGTGGAACACCCGCAACACAAGTGGAACACATACGTGAGGAACACCCGCAACACAAGTGGAACACATACGTGTGGAACACCTGCAACACAAGTGGAACACATACGTGAGGAACACTTGCAACACAAGTGGAACACATACGTGAGGAACACCTGCAACACAAGTGGAACACATACGTGTGGAACACCTGCAACACAAGTGGAACACATACGTGAGGAACACCTGCAACACAAGTGGAACACATACGTGTGGAACACCCGCAACACAAGTGGAACACATACGTGAGGAACACCTGCAACACAAGTGGAACACATACGTGTGGAACACCCGCAACACAAGTGGAACACATACGTGAGGAACACCCGCAACACAAGTGGAACACATACGTGTGGAACACCCGCAACACAAGTGGAACACATACGTGAGGAACACCTGCAACACAAGTGGAACACATACGTGTGGAACACCCGCAACACAAGTGGAACACATACGTGTGAAACACCTGCAACACAAGTGGAACACATACGTGTGGAACACCTGCAACACAAGTGGAACACATACGTGAGGAACACCCGCAACACAAGTGGAACACATACGTGTGGAACACCTGCAACACAAGTGGAACACATACGTGAGGAACACCTGCAACACAAGTGGAACACATACGTGTGGAACACCCGCAACACAAGTGGAACACATACGTGTGGAACACCTGCAACACAAGTGGAACACATACGTGTGGAACACCTGCAAGACAAGTGGAACACATACGTGTGGAACACCTGCAACACAAGTGGAACACATACGTGTGGAACACCTGCAACACAAGTGGAACACATACATGTGGAACACCTGCAACACAAGTGGAACACACACGTGTGGAACACCTGCAACACAAGTGGAACACACACGTGTGGAACACCTGCAACACAAGTGGAACACACACGTGTGGAACACCTGCAACACAAGTGGAACACACACGTGTGGAACACCTGCAACACAAGTGGAACACACACGTGTGGAACACCTGCAACACAAGTGGAACACACACGTGTGGAACACCTGCAACACAAGTGGAACACACGTGTGGAGCACCTGCAAGACAAGTGGAACACACGTATGGAACACCTGCAACACAACAGAGAAAATATTCAGACCAGCCCAACATTTTATCACAGTGTGTCAAGGTTACGCCCACTGGAAGACTGGCAACGCTGGCCAGGCTACATAACCAGGTTGTATATATATTTTTTTTCTTCATAAAAACTTTTCCCTCAGCTGACGTGTGAGAAACTCCTTCATAACTTCATACTTTTCATCCCTGAGAAGTTTGAGGAAGGCCCTGAACTTCTTGATAGTCACAAGCAATTTAAAAATTCACGGATGGTCTGTCATCTTATCATTTTGATATAAGTAAATCTATGTACTTATCTTACTTGCAGTACGAAAAGTGTACATAGATGCTATTTACTTATCAAAAGATAATACTTTATTTCAAAGAATAGAATAAACTTTTTACCTGACAAAACTTAACAAAACAAAAAAAATTAGAATAAACTTTTTCATTCCGATGTGAGAAAACATGCGAAACACAAAGAAAACATCCGAAACACAAGTTTCGTATCACGTCACAAATACATTGAGGATGTTAAACGGAGGCGCCAGAGCCTGGCTTGCTCCACAACACCTTCCTCCTTGTCATAGCCTGGCTTGCTCCACAACACCTTCCTCCTTGTCATAGCCTGGCTTGCTCCACAACACCTTCCTCCTTGTCATAGCCTGGCTTGCTCCACAACACCTTCCTCCTTGTCATAGCCTGGCTTGCTCCACAACACCTTCCTCCTTGTCATAGCCTGGCTTGCTCCACAACACCTTCCTCCTTGTCATAGCCTGGCTTGCTCCACAACACCTTCCTCCTTGTCATAGCCTGGCTTGCTCCACAACGCCTTCCTCCTTGTCATAGCCTGGCTTGCTCCACAACGCCTTCCTCCCTGCGCGATCAAGACTCGAACGAGAGGGTCAGCTCGCGGGCCTACCTTGAAGCCCAGTTACCTCCTATCACGTGCCAGGGTCGTCACGCCGTGCTCAAAGGCCTTACTGTCGTGTTGAAGGTCGTGCGTCCGTGCCCAAGGGTCGTGAGTCGTACCCAAGGGTCGTACCGTCGTGTTCGAGATGTCCAATAATTATACGTTATATACAAGAGCATTTTCTCCTCTGAATAATTAAATGTTCCATAATGATCCGGTAAGAAATGATCCTCAAGCACTCGCAAGAAGACATCAATCATTAAAACTCGTTATTACCGCCCAAACGACTTCATTAGTGAAAGCATAATTACGTCACTCTTGCAATTCTTAGTTAATTAAACTGTATAACAAACCAGTCATAATTGCCACTATTTCTATCGTTTCCAATCCACTTACTTATATATATATATATATATATATATATATATATATATATATATATATATATATATATATATATATATATATATGAAAGTCCATACACGAACACATACATAACAAACGTGTACATATCAACATATATACATATACATGAATATACATACGCATACACAGACATATACATATACAAACGTGGGCATGTTATTCATTACTTGCCTTCATCCATTCCCGACGCCACCCCGTCCCACAGGAAACAGTATGAACAGACTAACAAGGAAAAACCAATACCAAAATAAAGGATTCACTTCTCATTCGTTCCAGTGAATCCCTTGATGTTACAGCTTGGTTGTGTGTGTTTCAAGTGTTGTTGTTGTTGTTGTTGTTGTTACAATAAGTATGTTTGTATTGACGTACAGAGAGGGAGGTCCTCAGAGAACACACATATAATGATGCCTCGCAGGGTCCAACTTGACCAGCGTACTGCCAATACAAGATATACCTCATCATTTTGATGCTAATAAGCCTTCAGGGTTCGCAAAGTTGTCTGGATACTGAGACTAAATAATGTATAAAACACGACTGTATAATGTATTACGTTACTGTATAACACGTGTATAGATGTTGTATGTCAATACAATAAACTCCAAGACGTAAATCGGGAAACAAACGGTATGTTGTATATCTTATTCATCTATAGGACTCCTTTATAAGGACGAGTCCTGGTGTTGCCCAAGATGTCTTTCCAAAGCTTCCTGCAGCCCGAGGCTGCGCTACTTCCAGTAGCAGGGAAATGTGGACCTTTGGAATGAGAAGTTCTCTTCACGAGACTGTCCTCGTAGTGATACAGCCTCGCGCCAAAGTAACTTTTCACTCGCATGGTAATCTCTCGTAGGTGGAGTCCGGTAACACCCTACATACTGTATTTACTATACAAGTTATTCACCCGTAATATTCTGGTGAAAATAACGGCCACCATTGGCTATGTTCTGGGTGATGTGTGTGATGTGTTCCCGCGTCTCATCCAGTGTTAGATCTGTACTCTCTGATGGGGTTTGATTCTTCCTCTGTTTCACCCTTCTGTTGACTCTGTGCTCTGTGGGGTTTAACCCTCTTCCATCTTCTGTTGAGAGAGTCTTTTGTATACCTTCTAATTCCTTCCTGTGTGTCGCCATCTGCTGGATCTTCGCTCGATCTCAGCCAAAACCACAAAATGTTTATCATGTTACGTTTCTTTGTGTGTTTTCGTCAGTTCGGGAGTGCCCCAGGCCACGTCGACTGCATTATCATAGGCCAGGTCCATCTAGGCGCGCGACCTCCCACGGTCACATCTCTCTGACCTCGGAAGGTCAAAGGTAAAGATCACAAGGTTAAGCTATGCATGGATCAGTACACACACACACACACACACACACACACACACACACACACACACACAACACACACACCGGCCTGATGGGGGAAGGGGTCCCCCTGGGGCACATCAGAACATATCCTGCTGGAGGAGGAGGAGGAGGTGAGGACCCGGAGAGAGCGACCTCCTCCTCCTCCTCCTCCTCCTCCGGAACCCCCTGAAGGCCGGCCCAGGATGTGCACTGAGGCCGCTTGGTACTGCGTAGCCCTTTCAAGAGGTTTCGATCCTACACGAGCATCCTCCTAGGCTGTCGTCTGGGGCTATATTTAGTCCTCACATCTATATTACTTACTTCAATGTTTACATATTATAGATTACTTGTAAAACTTCTTCAATATTTACTTATTAATTACTTGTGAATCTTCTCCTTCAGTGTTCATTTATTAAAGAACACTTGTAAATTTTTTTTATCACGTCGTCTCCAATATATCTATCTATCTATCTCAGTTCGTTGTCTATTCATTTCTTAAATATTTGATATCAAGTATCTCTTACTTTACCTCCTTCTAGTGTATCTTATCTCACAATCATCACTCTTTCCATCTTACAGGTATTTCATCACTTCATCCATCACACACTTCAATCCTCTGAACATTCCAAGTTTCCATCAACTTTAGTCTGTATATAACAATTTTCTCGAATTCCTTCATTTCTTTCACTTCACTATATTTCTTCCTTCGTTCATAGCAACTTCAGTCTCTCTACATATATCATTTTTTTCCCCCAATTCTTTCATTTCCTTCAGGTTTCCAGTACTCCACCCCCCCCCCCGATCGTGACCCCCATCTCCATCCCTAACTTACCCCAACATCTCACTTCACCTCTCCCTCGTCCTCCTCCTCCTCCTCTTCCAACTTCCCCTGGCCCTATTTCCCCCCCCCCCCCCTCCATCTTCCCCTCCGCCTCCGCATCCGGCTCTTTCCGTTTCCCTCTGGCCCTCCTGCTGCACCTCCTCCAGCATCCCGTTTTCTCCCGCTGCACCCTAGCGGCGACTCCCTCAGTTATGGACGCGCGCGCGTGTGTGTGAGACGATCTTTGTTCGTGCTGGGTTATTGCCGGGGAGGGAAGGGTCGCCAGCCCAGCTAAATTATCATGTTCCTCAACTCCCTTCATCCCGCTCCTCCGATCTGACGGCAAAATATCGTCGAAGGTATTTTTAAATAGGCACGCCTCTCTCTCTCTCTCTCTCTCTCTCTCTCTCTCTCTCTCTCTCTCTCTCTCTCTCTCTCTCTCTCTCTCTCTCTCTCCTTCACACACACACACACACACACACACACGAAGCCCTGACGATTTCTTCTCCACAACTGGTCAAACTATTCGCTTTGTTAATCCTATGGTTCTTAGACGTACAGCTTTATGCGTCTTATTCCACATACAAAATGTAAAAATATAAATGTATTAAACTCCCACGATAAATGATGTTCCACGTCCTTTTATCTTTATTGCTCTTTCATTATTCCAGTATGACCTTCCTTCCCCTCACCACATCCTACCATGATTTCCTTGTACACTCTAGTCGCCTCTCTCAAACGCAGAACCTTTTCATCCCCTTCGCAACAGCTTCCGACGCAAAGGCGCTGGGGCGCGCTGCGGGGTGTTGGGGGGGTAAGGGGTACTCCTTGCGGACCCCACGATTGATTACGACTGCAGCCCACCTCAACCTGCTTTGATGCCCCCACAACCCACCGTTGATACCTGCTATCAGAGGGTGAGAGGCGCGCTCCGTCGCCAGCTGTGGGTCAAACACCTTTGATGACTCTCTCTCTCTCTGGCAAGTCTGGTGTCTCTCCCACCGAGAGACTGGGATATCTTACAACGAGATTTTCGGGTCACTAACAAGCGTCTCTTTGTCGTCAAGAGATCACAGGTCCGCGCCTGGAGGAACGGAGAGATGTTATCTCACTATGGGGACAAGGTTCAGGAGAGATGTTATCTCACTATGGAGAGAAGGTTCAGGAGAGATGATGTTATCTCACTATGGGGAGAAGGTTCAGGGAGAGATGTTATCTCACTATGGGGAGAAGGTTCGGGAGATGTTATCTCACTATGGGGAGAAGGTTCAGGGAGAGATGTTACTCCAAGGTATGGTCTTGAAAGGTGGTCTCGAAAAGGCGACGAGAGACATTTCAAGCTCGCGATCTCAAAAGTGACATCACATCTGTCGTGAGAGACATCTCTCCGAACCAAGAGATTAACGTGACTTCCGGTGGGACACGAGAGACAAATCTCTCATTTCCTTGAGATAACGGATGATGAACGTCGTCTCACAGGAAATCAACCGACGAATATTTTTCCCTTCAGATCTGCCTGATGATGATGATGACCTGCTGTACTTAACGTGACCTTGACCTTTGACCCAGTTTACTAAAGGAAGAAATTCACGTATTGCAGTAACAATACAGTTTTGGCCTGAAACCTTAGTACAGAATTTCCATTACTAAAACATGAAAATAGCTGAATTCACACATACAATACCAGATCACATACATACATACATACACACGTACATGAGTATATTAGAAAAATCATACATACAGTATACATATATCCACGAAGACACAGCCATTCACAAAGACTCCACGATACATAACCATACATTATACAGAAGAAAGATGACTGAAAGTCATACAACAACCAAAAAATACATATATACATAAAATTTGACCTTCCAGATACATATTTTACACTATGTGACGTCCATTACTGTCTCGTTGTGTAACGGGTGACTGTGTTAAATAATAAGGACAAAGTTTCGAGGGTGTGGTTAGCATTAATTACGTATGCAAATGAGGGGGAGTAATTGGCTATTTACAATGTTAGGGTTGTTAAATATATATTCATATTTCATTTTTTGATGAACTCTGTGGAGGATTGAATAATCTTATACATATAAAACTTTTTACACACACACACACACACACACACACACACACACACACACACACACACACACACACACACACACAATAAAAATGAAAACTGTGAATGTTGAAAGTATGCATGTATCTAAAAGGTTATCTGATGGTATGGAAAGTACAGGAGGCGGGTAGCCCACGAGTGCAACAGGACTCCCTCCTACCTTCTCCCCTCCAACCAACCCTCACCAACTTCTCCCCACCCATCTCCCTCACTACCTTCTCCCCAGTGCTCCTCCCTTCTCCCTACCGTCTCACATGTGAGCTACCTCCACTCACACAGCGCTGGGCTACACACATCAGTCAGCTAACTAGCTCCCACTGCCCATGACCCAACACCACACCTACACACATTACATGGAACTCAATACATCAGATTTTCTTACATAGTTTGTCGAGAAATAATTCAATCTTTTCCTGGCAGTACATCAACAATGGTCTACGAATACCCTTCTATCTTATCAAAACCTAAATGAAAATAAATATTCATGTATAGCTATTAAAGCTAAATTAAATTACTGTATCATAATGAGGACCACGGAACCCATCATGAATAGTCGTATGTAAGGAATATGTTATAGCACTATCTACATATATGTGCGTACATACGGGTGATTTGCAGCTCTTTTATTGTGGATCACGTTTATCTTGTGGCTTAACACTAACCTCAATACATCTCAGTACATATATATATATATATATATATATATATATATATATATATATATATATATATATATATATATATATATATATCCCAGACACGTATGTAGTTTAATACTATACTCCCACTTTCCCCTTATGTAAACCAGGTCTCTATAACCCTCCCTTTATGTAAATCAAGCCTTCATTACCTTCCACTTGTATATAAACCAAGCCTTTGTAACATTTCAGCATGAGACGCCCCCAGCTATATCACAACTGTATAACATACAACCCTGAGGGAACATATATATATACGCCACATCATGATGTTGCAAGATCTTACTATACGATGGGAGGTGATGGCCATCAGGAGGACATCTTTATCCTGGTAATGTTGGCTAATTTGTCGAGGCAGACGAACTGTGTACACTTTACGAACCATGAAGCAGAGAGAGAGAGAGAGAGAGAGAGAGAGAGAGAGAGAGAGAGAGAGAGAGAGAGAGAGAGAGAGAGAGAATGTACTGTTCATAATTAGTTTCCTGTTTGCCTACAAAGTCAACTTTTCTCCCACGAACAACACAAAAATAAAAAAACATTGTAAACATAAACATCGTTACGGGCATTCAAGGACGGATAACTAATACCTTCATTTATCAGTTATGATAACACCTTCAGTTGTTAGTTATGGTGTTGTAACCAACATTACCTCGTTCCTCTTCACAGATATTATATATATATATATATATATATATATATATATATATATATATATATATATATATATATATATATATATATATATATATATATATATATTCCTTTAAGTCCACGGGGAAAATGAAACACGATAAATTCCCGAGTGCACTTTCGTGTAATAATCACATCATCAGGGGAGACACAAGAAATATAACAGTCAGTTGTTATACATCGAAGAGACGAAGCTAGGACGCCATTTGGTAAACATGTGATTGTCGCACTGTCATCAAATCATCACGTGACTCCTATCATACATCTATCTGCCACATCACCTGTTGCTGCTGTATCTATTGACACGTTAATGACAAAAATAAAAAAAAAATGAAATAGAAAAAAAAAAATGATTCGCAAATAAGCTTTAGTGCATGACCCTATTATGAACAAATGTATTGCTATGCACTGGTCTAATTTACGATCCAATGAATATATATATATATATATATATATATATATATATATATATATATATATATATATATATATATATATATATATATATATATATATATAATGGACAACCAGTCATGGTGAACTGGTTTAGGAGTCTGAATCATATTTGTGAATTTCGTTACGGCTGTTAACATACAGAGTGTCCCACACACACACACACACACACACACACACAGGGGTCAGGTGGGAGTATGACTCGATAATATACAATGATGGTATTTAGGTCGGTCATACAACGGGAGGGGCAGGGTGTGTGGCCCGGATGTTACGTTCTAGATTTCTATTTTCCAGTCCTTTATATTTCCTATAACTTCGAAAAACTTGTTCATTCCATAATGACTGGTAATGTTGTGAGGAGGGCAAATGTATGCCACACACACACACACACACACACACACACACACACGCTGGCATAGGCCATAGATCACAACACACTTGCCAATGTTCAATGGTCACATGCTCGCGTTCAACACTGACATTATTCCTAGTAAAACATCAAAGTTCAGTATTGACGTCATCATCGTCAGCATAACAAACATCTTACAGAAAACCGTGCGTCATAAACTGTCCACCTCACCAACGACCCACTGGGAAGCGTCAGGTTGTTAAAGAGACAAAGAAAACGGGTTGTGAACACGACCCGACACGTCCCTGGCAAGACCCAGCTGAGGTGGGGGCTGGTGTCACCTGGAGGTGGGGGAAGAGAGAGTGGAACAACGTAACACAATAAGTGTGATATTCAGCGAGGAAGAATGTGTTACGTGGACCTTAGAGTGCTGGGCGCGAGACGCTCTGTGGAAACTAAAAGAAGTAAAGGAAATCGTGTTGTAAGGACTTATGTTTATATATAAAAAAAAAAATAAATATACCGCAGGAACCTGATTAAATAGTCGGATATACATATATACATGTATCATATACATACATACCTATCTCATATATAAACATACATACATATCTGGTATACATACAATCTTATATACATACATACCAATCTTGTATACGTACATATCACATACATACGTACATATATACCCATCTTACAGACACGTATACATACACATAGAGTCGTGGGTCATGTAATTAATCATATACATACACTATAGTCCACATGTACAACTAGGCCACCTCAGTCCAGATACAGACACAAAGGCAATGTCTTTCATATCCACAATACACTCGCGTCTACCATCGTGTCTACCATCGTGTCTACCATCGTATCTACCATCGTGTCTACCATCGTGTCTACCATCGTCTCTACCACGTGTCTACCATGGTGTCTACCATGGTGTCTACCATCGTGTCTACCATCGTGTCTACCATAAGGTTTTTAGCAATGTCTTTTATATTATGGGCGAAAAGTGACACTTTCCTTCAGCAAGCATATGACAGGGTATCACTGGAGATAACACACACACACACACACACACACACACACACACACACACACACACACACAGGGGAAAACCCATACTCTTGATGCTTATGTTACAAAATATTGAAACTGTAACGAACTACAACAAAGAAAATGATATGTAATACAAGTTATGATAATTCATTTACAGTGATATATAATCCAAGTTATGATAATTCATTTACAGTGATATATAATCCAAGTTATGATAATTCATTTACAGTGATATATAATCCAAGTTATGATAATTCATTTACAGTGATATATAATCCAAGTTATAATAATTCATTTACAGTGATATATAATCCAAGTTATGATAATTCATTTACAGTGATATATAATCCAAGTTATGATAATTCATTTACAGTGATATATAATCCAAGTTATGATAATTCATTTACAGTGATATATAATCCAAGTTATAAAAATTCATTTACAGTGATATATAATCCAAGTTATGATAATTCATTTACAGTGATATATAATCCAAGTTATGATAATTCATTTACAGTGATATATAATCCAAGTTATGATAATTCATTTACAGTGATATATAATCCAAGTTATGATAATTCATTTACAGTGATATATAATCCAAGTTATGATAATTCATTTACAGTGATATATAATCCAAGTTATGATAATTCATTTAGAGTGATATATAATCCAAGTTATGATAATTCATTTACAGTGATATATAATCCAAGTTATGATAATTCATTTACAGGGATATATAATCCAAGTTATGATAATTCATTTACAGTGATATATAATCCAAGTTATGATAATTCATTTAGAGTGATATATAATCCAAGTTATGATAATTCATTTACAGTGATATATAATCCAAGTTATGATAATTCATTTACAGTGATATATAATCCAAGTTATGATAATTCATTTACAGTGATATATAATCCAAGTTATGATAATTCATTTACAGTGATATATAATCCAAGTTATAATAATTCATTTACAGTGATATATAATCCTTGCTTTGACATCGTCAAGTTCCAACAATGCTGTACTGATCCGGATAATACACGAGGCAATCCAACATCTTCATCAGGGCTACCTGGTTAATACAGCCACTAGTATGGTATACAATGGCGTTAGCACGGATGAAAGGCTCACACTACGCTTTGTGTAGTTTATGAAGTTTATGTTTCTACCACAATATACACTGACTACATGACTGATAATGTGTAGTGTGAAGATCTTACATTCGTGCATAACCTTCTCCTGTGCAGATATACAGAGCAGCGCTTGATTCCATCTGCAGTGACGATTTAAGATTTGATCGGAGAAATACAGTAAATATATATGTTGTTCTTAGCCAAAAAAAAGTACAAAATGCCAGCCATGTAATTAATGTAACAACACCGTTCCCTCTCCCGTAATAAAGTAAGGATTCTAGACCTTTATTTTGACCATCAATCAAAACGAAAGATCAAATACTCTCAAATTTCTGTCGGATTTAAAGTAAGACGCGTAAAGAAAACCTTTGTATTCGTGGCGTACAAGTCCCTGATTATATTTAACTTCGACTACAGTCCACAGGTGTATGTTGAGGCAGGTGACTGTACACTCTGGATATAATACAGAAAAATGCTTTAAGAATGTGTCTGCAAACTATATCAATTACGAGAGTTCCAACACAGGGCGTTGATACAATCACGCGTCCCCATCCCACTGTTCCTTAAATGATCCACTATTCCATCATACGAAGGAATTCAAACAGCAACAGACCAACAGGTTCTCTCCTGGATGCTTGTGAAAATGGTAGAAAACCAGATAGTCGTGTAGTAAAGATGAGCAGAAAATGATAAGAACCCTGACATATAAGTAAGGAGACGAGTGTGGCGCCTCATCCAACACTAGGAGCAGTTACTCCATACAGGCGTGGTCAGCCCCTTCCCTTCACCCCCATCAGGCCCCACTATCACCCATCCACCCCCCAACCATACAATCCCTGAGTGAGAACTCTGGTATGAATAAGAAGTCATAGTCTTTGACTTAATTACCTCTAACTGATGATAATCACTGAGTCTAACAATATACACAGATCTTCCATTGACGATTACCTCGGCTGTCGATAAAAATGACAATTGCGACGGTTATCTGTGTGACTTTAGAAACCAGGGGTCATGAGTTCGAAAACGAGGAGTTTTTAGAAAACAAGAAGTACTAGGTTAGAAAACACAGAATTCCGAGTTCGAAAATAAGGTCCTAAGTGACAAAATAAAGACAAGTTAGAAATTCGTGAAGCAACCGTCTATATTTCTCTATAAAATAATATAAAAGTTTCTTTCCAATTGTCACAGAAAACGAGATATAAGATGAATATAAATAGAAATCGGACCACGGGCGATCAAATCCAGTTTTTTTTTTTCTCTCTAGCAAAGAAAACTGAGATATAAAGAATAAAGATGAGAATTGAATATGTAACTCGAGATATTTCTAATAAAACAGGGCAATCTATAGGACACATTCAAAAAAGAGAAGAATATAAAAAAAGGAAATTCCAAAGAAATTTCCACTCATTGTCTCCATATGTCAAAGCCATTTAGCACAACCTATTCTGCTCTCTCTACCACACTCTCTTTATTACCACACACCTCTTACCCTTTTATTACTTTCTCTATCAGACCACCTTCACATCACATATTATCCTCAAACATTTCATTTCCAACACATCCACCTCTTCCTCACATCCTCATTTATAATCCATGTCTCGCATCTATATAATATCGGTGAGACTACTATACATTCAAACATACCCATTTTTGCTCACCCAGATAACGATCTCTCTTTCTCCACATTCTTTAGTGCTCCCAGAACCTTCTCCCCCTCACCCACCCAATGACTCACTTCCGCTCCTAAAGTTCCATTCGCTGTTATGTCCACTTCCAGGTATCTATAGCACTTCACGTCCTCTTACTTCACTGATTTCAAATGAATGTGACGGAAGTACAATATTTTATCTGAACGTGTTTATGTTTGATGTGACAAACTTCATGTTTACAAATTCCTTTATAACAGCATTTTCCCCAAGTCCTGCCTTGATTCGAGCGGAAAGGTTCTTAGAACATCGCAAACGATATCAAACTAAGTTAACAATGTAATTCTGTTTACTAAATGTGATCAAAGGCTCTTAATCTAACTATCTAACCACTGTCTGATAAGCTCTGGTGGAGTAGTGGTTAGTCTCGCTGACTAGAAGGGACCAACGGGTTCGAATCCTAGACAGGGCAGTTGGCTCACAGTCAAACCATCTGTTCATCCTTATCCTCGGACTGTTTGATAAATAGGTATATGCTACAGGCCACGGCATATATATATATATATATATATATATATATATATATATATATATATATATATATATATATATATATATATATATATATATATATATGTATATAGTGTTGAAAAGAAGGGTGCTGGTCGTTGACAATATGTCAGGGTTGAGGAGTGGTGACGGGTTGTGGGCCAGCCAACTAAGGGTTTCCTCAGGGACCAATGCTTCACTTTCTGACCTACACAGGGTCACCAAGCCTCCCTATATATATATATATATATATATATATATATATATATACTCTTTTTTTCTTTCCACAACTTTTTCCAATGTAAGATATGATGAGACAAAGTTCGTGCATAGTTAAATGTGATGGAGTTTGGATCCATCTACAAAAATTGTTAACCCGTGTATATAAATTCGAATATCTATATCAGATGTTCTCGTTCATATAAATTACAGCAGTATGTATATCAGTTTTGTAAACCTGTATCACAGTACCAATAGATATCGGTCAATCATTACACCATACATATAAATCATGCTGTGTATATGAATAATGCTGTCATGTACATAAATCATCACGTATATAAATCTATGAAAAAATAATCATAGCTGAAAAGATTGTGCGCAAAATTCCACTCTCCATTTCCCGTTAATAACATAAATGACCCACTCGTTACAACGGAATATATCTATATATATCAACATACACAAAAACAAAAACACACATACATACCCTGTTAGATAAGTCATTATCCCCCTGGCCTAACCTCACCCTCACACACACACACACACACACACAAAAGCCAAAAGTGTTTGATAATCTCCTTGTGAAATATAATTAACATTTCCTGATTAAATTGTCATCAGTGAGAGCAAATTATGCCTGTCAGCATCGCTCTGCTGCGTTAATCATATTTATGTTTTATTTTTTTTTCTAAAAAAAAAGTTTTTGAAATCATGAGCAGACTACAAACAGCAGAATTCATTTTAAACATGGAGGATAATTTTTGTGTTACCTAAAAGAAGAGGGAACGGGGTGAGGGGGGAGGGGGGGGCTGGAAATCCTCCCCTTTCGTTTTAATTTTCCAAAAGAAGGAACAGAGAAGGGAGCCAATTGAGGATATTCCCTCTAACGCTCAGTCCTCTGTTCTTAACGATACCTCACTAACGCGGGAAATGGCGAATAGCATGAAAAGGAAAAAGAATATATATATATATATATATATATATATATATATATATATAGAGAGAGAGAGAGAGAGAGAGAGAGAGAGAGAGAGAGTACAGTTCTGCATCGCCGGCCATCCACAGTCAACTGCTATGGAAACATTTTCAATAAAGGAGATAAGTCAAGCAACACAAAATCCCGCCAACTCAACCAAAACCCAGCAGACGGCGGAGCAGCAACACAGCAGGGGGTTCTGGGAAACGCCCCCCTCCCCTCCCCCACTCACAACACACAACACAATTTCTCGGTGTATACGGGGGTAACGCAGCCTCGGCCATATCTCACAACCCCTCCCTCCTCTTCACCCCAGATTCAGGGGGTGGGGGCGCCCTCCCTATGTCAACAAGGAAATTCAACATGTACGTTTTTTTTTTTTTTCTCCGGAGTAATGTAGTGTACTTGTGTGTGTGTGTGTGTGTGTGTGTGTGTGTGTGTACGTATGTACGTCCCTGACGGATGGTTGGCTGGCCCCCCCCTCCCCCCCGTAATTGTCAATATTTGTGTGGACCAGGCAAACACTGTAGAGGGGGCTATGAGGAGATGAAAGTACATTCTCTCTCTCTCTCTCTCTCTCTCTCTCTCTCTCTCTCTCTCTCTCTCTCTCTCTCTCTCTCTCTCTCTCGCCACTTCTTTGACGCCCCGGCGTAATGTTGACGCGCGCCTTCCTGAAGATCTTATGAGGAAGCGTATGAGACGCGCCTAATTTACCATAATGTAGGCGTTGCTTACGTTGACGCTGAGAGAGAGAGAGAGAGAGAGAGAGAGAGAGAGAGAGAGAGAGAGAGAGAGAGAGAGAGAGAGAGAGACTTTCTGTTGGTAGCCGACTCATTCAAACCCCCCCCCCCCCGCACCCCCTACCCTCAAACGCTCCCGTTCCCTCGTCACGCGGGGAGGGGAGGGGGGGGAGGGGGGATGTAAACCCCCTTCCCCCCCCATACCATCATCCTCTAGTCATTAATTACTCTCTCACTCTCCCTCATCATCATCTTTACTTAGCCACACAAATCTAAAATTCATAGATACGGAATAATTTGTACACCAACAGTGAGTTACGTACATTATGTCAGTACAAATACCATTATATACATGCAAATGTAATTACACACACACACACACACACACACACACAGTGTGTGTGTGTGTGTGTGTGTGTGTGTGTGTGTGTGTGTGTGTGTGTGTGTCACCATACACAGCAAGAGCCTTGTTTACAGACGTCCCTCTTTATCGCACTTGTTGGAAACAACATTATAATTGGTGATTCGTGTGTCTACTCTTGTTTAGCAGTAGCCTGGGAATTACGCCAGTGTATGTATGTATGTATGTATGTATGTATGTATGTATGTATGTATGTATGTATATATGCGCTGTAGACATCACCCATGTGTACAACATCACAGACACCCATCTAACATACGCCCCAGATGGCACCACCCATACTGAAGACACTGTTATGTACGCACCTCACACTGCTCAGTCTCCTGCCAGAAACGACCCTATACACATCATTTTGTACCCTAATGACCTTCCTCAAGAATCGCTGGCCGTTAACCCCAACAAACTGGCTCATCTAACAAGTTTCTTGGCTCATCTAACGTCACGCCCCTCTGGTTGATGGACCACGTCACACCCAGGAACAGAACGCGTGACGCTCGACTGAAGCTCTGTGTAAATTCTTCCTGTGATGGTTGTGGCCCAAGTTGGGCCAGTACACGTCCTCCTGGGTGCCACGGACGGGACTACGTCGAACACCTTGTCATAACACAGGTGTCTCTCCTGTGTCTCCACACACACACACACACACACACCACATGTTCTTCCACCAGAGGAACGTTGTTTCCAGCGGTCGGGGTTCGTCTTCCCCGAGCGATGGATTCAGTGAGGGAAGGTACGTAATACTCTCGCCAAAGCGGGGATTTCATAAACCTGGTGCACATCTCATTCACGACCTCCTCACTTCACACACACACACACACACACACACACACTCACACACACACACACACACACACCTCCCTGTCCTTTGTTTCGCTTCCACCTCTCTCTCTCATCCACTGCTCTCCCCTTATTTCCCTTACATTCTCCGCCTCGTCTAACTTGCCTACGTATTCTCTCTCTCCCCCATGGCTACATTATCCTCTGAACAGAAAAGTACTTAGCCCCTGTCGTGTGCTGGGAATCAGGGCCACAGATCAGGGAAGCCGTGGACACACCCAGGTCCCGTCCCTGGTGTTCGGCGAGGGACCAGGCAGACACCGGAGCGGTGTGAGAACGGAAACTTCGACTACGTCATGCACTAATGAACCAACCAATTAGTGTTGTGTGTTCCGGGAGACGACGCACGCCCCTCCTGTCATAAACCTCTCTCTCAGGTGCAGACTGTCACACCCTGACCCCTATCACCTGTCATGAATGACCTCTGACCTCGTATACGTGAATACATGAGTATGTAACATTCCAGGATATGTAGCGCCAACCATATAACCCCAGGACCTCTCTCAGGGGGTTCCTGTAGCATCAGCGCTGCGCTACAATCAGCAGAAGGATCATTATGGGCTCATTTGGACTGAGGAAAACCTCCTTTTCGTGCGCTGACGATAACAAGCGGGCGGAATCCGGTAACACCTTATATATATGAATCTTGTGTGTGTGTTAATCATAATTCTGTCATCTGCCAAGCAACACACTGACCATGATTCGTGCAACACATTTCTCCCCTTTACCCAGATGTGTCCCGGAGCTAACCCCACCCATCCCCTCCTTAACCTCCCCACCCATCCCCTCCTTAACCTCCCCACCCATCCCCTCCTTAACCTCCCCACCCATCCCCTCCTTAACCTCCCCACCCATCCCCTCCTTAACCTCCCCACCCATCCCCTCCTTAACCTCCCCACCCATCCCCTCCTTAACCTCCCCACCCATCCCCTCCTTAACCTCCCCACCCATCCCCTCTTCAACCTCCCCACCCATCCCCTCGTTAACCCCTGAAACAACCATCATACCTTCCCCTTTATCCCTGGGAAGTTGCCAACACACAACTCATCTATTAACAAAGAAAGAAAGAAAAAAAAACATTAGGTGATAATTCTCAGCCAATCAGATGGCAGACATGTAGCACTGACTGTGATAATTTCCAAAGTCGTGTCAAAGTTAACCCCACACACACACAAACCTGAAGTCTTCAACCATCTTCAAGAACAGCAACTTCAACATTTCAAACACACGCAGTTATGATATCATCGACACACACACACACACACACACACACACACACACACACACAATGGGGCTGTTACATTACCGTTCATATACAGACCCACGACCGTAATGTTCCAACAGACTTGAGTATAATGATGTCAATGTTGACACTTGGAAATTAACGTTACTCTTTTGTAAACAAACGCTAGTGGGAAAATCTCTCTCTCTCTCTCTCTCTCTCTCTCTCTCTCTCTCTCTCTCTCTCTCTCTCTCTCTCTCTCTCTCTCTCTCTCTCCTCCCCAAGAAAATGTAAATATTTATCAATCCGAGGGGGGGGGGGGGGTGAACTTCGTGGAGGGGGTTTTAAAACCCCTGACCAATTCTTTCCCCATTTTACCCGACGGGAAAAATTGAGTCGGTCGTCTGCCCGGAAACCTCATATATTTCCCGGTATATTTTTTTTTTCCAACCCGCCACGCAGGAGGATGGTCTACCCACGCCTGTGAATGGTCAAAAGAAAAAATGGTTTGTGGAGTTCTCCATGTGGTAGTATATAATGTGTCTGTAATGTTATGTAAAACATCAATAGTTACTTAAACTAAAAGTGGTTATACATATAAATGCTCTATATCGCTTCCTATACAAACGTTATATATATATATATATATATATATATATATATATATATATATATATATATATATATATATATATATATATATATATATATATATATGGCTGTGTGGTGACCTCTGACCTCTCTTCATGACAATTATAGTCCACCAGACACCAGCCACTCACTCATCATCCACTTAAGTAATGTTAAGAGACTTGCTGACCAACTTATACTTTTATAAAGTGATCCTGTCTCTTCTCTACTTTACAGATCCTCTGATATATCTCTCATTTCTCCACTATAGTACCAGAGCATGTCTCATTCTCTCCCTCCACTTCTCCCCACATTCTCTCCCGTCCTCTCCCCACTCTCCTCCCCTTATCCCTAATACTGCTTACTCCAATTCTTCCTCTCTCTCCCACACTTCCCCTCCATCATTCTCCCCATCTCTCTCTCTCTCTGTCCCCATTCCCTTCCCTCATTCTCCCCACACTTTCCCCCCACATCATTCCCATACTTCCCTCCCGTTTTCTCTCCCCTCTCTTCCCCTACACATCCCTCCGGTCTTCTCTCCCCTCTCTTCCCTCACACATCCCTCCCGTCTTCCCTCCCCTCACTCCCCTCCCGTCATACTCTCCCCTCCTGCACCCACCTGCCGGGCCTCGCCTCGTTAGTTTCGTCAACATGGCAGTATTCAACCAGCCCCTCCGTCAC
>NC_092228.1:2805761-2820761 GCF_036320965.1 Panulirus ornatus
CCTTGTATATCAACTGACTTATATTTCTTTCTTGTATCTCTCTTGATGATGTGATTATTACAGGAAAGTGCACTTGGGAACTTATCGTGTTTCATTTTCCCCATGGACTCATATATATATATATATATATATATATATATATATATATATATATATATATATATATATATATATATATATATATATTGATACATCAACATCATATACATTACACTGATCATGTTCAATACACATATACATCCTCCAGTGCATATAGTGCTAATACACTACGACAAATAAGGTCGTGAACCAAGATTTAACAACACTAAATTTACAACCCTAAAGTCGCAGGCGGCTAACACCTGTAGCTCGGCAAACCAGACACTGTCGGCCCTGATGTATATATCTGACACGTTCACGTCATATATTTCCCCTGACCTCACCCCCCCCCCCCCTCGCCCCCAGGTTTATTGCGACTTTTTCCCATTTTCTATACGACTGATATGATATTCGTAGAGTACATAAATAAATGAATATTGACAAATAAAAAAAAAAGAGAATAAAATAAAAAGCGCATGGCAGATATAACTTGATTGTTATGTGAGCTTTCTCTAACTCTACTTGGCTTTCTCTTTGAAGATAACTTTCCCCTTAACTTTCGAAAGAAATCGAGACATTTTCCCCCATTAAACACCTTGATCCTCACCCAAAAATTAGATCCGGCAATATTTCCTTTTTACCTAATGATAATTTGGTTGTATAATTATCCAAGAGTCGGAACTCCTTAATAATAATAATAATACCTTCAGCTTGAGTGTAGCTGTTAGCTTCAGCTACAATGTTGCTGCCACCAGATTCAATCGAAAATATAGCGGACAGATTCAAGATTAACCTGTGTTAATTACAGGAGTAATTAGCCAGGGTAGTGAGAAGCCCCAGGAGAGTTAACCATCTCATAAATGAGTTAATCATTACGAAGTGACCAAGTCTACTCATTAACTCACGTTCAATTCGTTATTCACTTTATTATGTTATCTGTGTGTCAGTGGGCTAACCACGGCCAGCCACAACCACCACCACTGATGAAAATGTATAACCCCCCTTCCTCCCTCCCTCCCTCCCCAGGTCCCAGCATCACCACTGGGGAAAATGTAGGAACCCACCCCTTCCCCAACCCTCCTCTCCACTCCCCACTGTCCAAATTCTATGAGCCAACATTTTCACCACCACCGTCAATGCACGACCGGTAAAATGCCCGGTTGCCGGGGGCTTCTGTTGTCACTGTCATACAACACAACTGAAAGACAAGAGTTAATAGAAAAAAAAAAAAATCTCTTTGTGATACACACGTCTATTAGGGGCAGTAAAGGTTACAACATTGCATACCCTGTGTGCTTTAAAGTACATAGTCTCAGACACATGTACTGGCCAGGTATATATATATATATATATATATATATATATATATATATATATATATATATATATATATATATATATATATATATATATATTCCTATGTACTTTTATTATGGTCAAAATCTTATTGTGAATACCTTCTCAATTACCTTCTTCTCACAACATTAATACGAAGTTACTTTTTCATAATAGATATAAGACACATTTTCCACTCCTCCTCATATATCATTTTTCCATATTCTCCTATACACCAACTCTGGTTCATATCACATGTTCATGTTAATTAACATTGACCCATATCATGGAATATCAAAGGTTAATATATGGTATCTGACTCCAATCATCTAGTATTCAACAATTTGCTGTATAATCTTGTTTTAATTATAGTTCATTAAAAAACGAGCCATTTCACGCGTTAATTAACAAATACATAAACACATTTATCTTTATCGTAACCATTATTATCATCATTATCATCCCATTATCATCATCATTATCATACCCATTATCATTATCTTTATCATTATCATTATTATCATATCTATTATCATTACCATTATCATCATTATCATCCCCATTATCATCATCATTATCATACCCATTATCATTATCATTATCATTATCATCATTATCATACCCATTATCATTACCATTATCATCATTATCATCCCCATTATCATCATCATACAACCTTAGGACCTCCTTCACGAGGCACCTGCAACTCCGGGGGGCTTTGCGCTCCACGCAGGAGCAGGGAGCTTTATGACACCGAGGTGATCCTGCAGTAGATCCTACAGATTCATCAAGGAGGACTTTACCCCCCCCCCCCCAACCCCCGCGTGGTGTAACCACATGAGAGCAAAGTCCGGTAACACCTATCTATTTATCTATCCATCTATCTGCCCATCTAATACTAACGCAGCTTCCTCCGTGTCAAAGGGGGGGGGGGGGTAATGCCATCCCTCCAAACTAACCCACTGTCACCCCATCCCCCACCACCACGAGAGAGAGAGAGAGAGAGAGAGAGAGAGAGAGAGAGAGAGAGAGAGAGAGAGAGAGAGAGAGAGAGAGAGAGAGAGAGACAACAGCCCCACCTCCTTAAATATGAGCGACTCAAATCACTCAAAACAATGAAAAAAAAAAAATGTTATACACAAAGGTTGGCAGGATGACCATACACACCTGTGGCTCTGATGATCAGATAGGTCACCCCTGTGGGCCGAGCGTTCTCCAAGTCTCGTCTGTTCTTCAAAAGTGTTTAACGTTTTCTTGATAACTTCCTTCCTTCATCGCTAACTTCTTTCATTCCTTGTTTACTTCCTTCGTTCACTGGTAACTTCATTCACTGTTAATTCCTTTATTCATTCTTAACTTTTCATTTATTGTTAACTTCCTACCTTCACTGTTAACTTCCTTCATTCACTGTTAACTTCCTTCCTTCATTGTTAACTTCCTTCATTCATATTCAACTTCCTTCCTTCATTTCTCCCCTCCTGTTTCAGGAGTCAGGTCCACAAACACCCTCTGGGGTCAAATCAAACCCCACCCCCACTATCTATACTTTGTAGATTCATCTTTTTCTTTACCTCTTCCACTAGATTGGTTTTGATGGAGACTTGATATTTTCCGTAATTGTTTGCTTCTAAGACACACACACACACACACACACACACACACACACACACTGACACAGTCCAATTATATGCGTGAATGTTCAAAATCAACATCCAATAAAGTTAATTGTACTCGCCTGTTTCATTACTTGGGCTGTCTCAAATGATATTCCAAACAAATTAATTATACAAATCAATGCCTTCTATAATGCAACACTTCCAGGCCATAACAAATTTGCATACAGGAAAATTAATTTTACTTTAATTGATCCATGGCGAAACATCGTCCATGTTTTAATAAGAACACATTCCAAGGGAAGAGTTAGTCTTTATGTCATTTTTGGTCAAGGTGAACGACAGGAAAATATAAATAGTTCATGTGTTCAGAAGTAGAGCAAATATATGGTGTTTACTTCTTTATTAATATATGGTGTTTACTTCTTTATTAATATATGGTGTTTACTTCTTTATTATCAACCATCGGCAGATGAAAACATACGAACTTATACCTTCTGGTTACTGTTATGTTATGTATAACCTTGATCACGACGGTACGACCCTTGATCACGACGGTACGACCCTTGATCACGACGGTACGACCTTTGATCACGACGGTACGACCCTTGATCACGACGGTACGACCCTTGAACACGACGGTAAGACCTTTGATCACGACGGTACGACCCTTGATCACGACGGTACGACCTTTGATCACGACGGTACGACCTTGATCACGACGTTATGACCTTTAATCACGACGGTACGACCCTTGATCACGACGATACGACCCTTGATCACGACGGTACGACCCTTAGGACCATGACCTGGCCTTCGACCATCTGACCCTTGCACTACCTAATGATCCCCAGTAAATAATACACACACACACACACACACACACACACACACACACACACACACATACACACGTGTATTTCTTTCAATCAAACGTGAATATCTTATCAAAGGAAAAGGCTATCAACACCACCACAACCATCACTACTACCACCACAACCACCACAACCATAAGAACCACAACACCGACGACGACCACCACCAGCAGGAGGCGCCACAGAGGGCCAGGATCCAACCAAAACAGCTCCAGATCCCATCATGGCTCCGGGAATTATGAGAGAAATCAACGGCTTTTATTTACACTGTGACACCGCAGCCGGCCTGCCTAGCCTGGCCTACGTCTAGCCTCTGTTGGATACAACCTCGGCGGAGCTGGATAGGAACAGGGGGGAAACATAAGAGGCCTCAGAGGAAGGTAAGGATAGGCTCATGTAGAGGTATGGTACAAGACCAGGAGAACAGAGAAAGGATATACGAAAATGGGTCGGTATAATGCGATACATGCCTGGGATAGAAGAAGGATGAGGAGCAGAGAGAGAGAGAGAGAGAGAGAGAGAGAGAGAGAGAGAGAGAGAGAGAGAGAGAGAGTGTTAACCCAGGGAACCACGTTTTCTTTGTTCCCATAGGTTCAGTAGACGTAGTGTGGATGGGGGGGTTTCAGGGTAGGTAAACAAACAAAAGTTACGAACATAGATGAAGTATGGCAAACGGGGAAGGACTTAAGCTTAAGAACCAGAGAAGCTTCAGCTAAGCTGTAGTGGGATCAGAGGAGGAGGGAGAAAGAGACTTAGGACAGACCATGGATAATGCGGGTTGGGGAGAACAGAGGGGGCTGGACAGAGAAGAAGGGGTGAGAGGAGAGGGGCTGTATAGACGAACAGATATAAGGCTGCCGTCTTATGATGGCTTTAAACTGAGCCCTGAGGGCTTTAGGGCTCAGCTGACCAGAGCCCGTAATGGAAGATAGAGAGAGAGAGAGAGAGAGAGAGAGAGAGAGAGAGAGAGAGAGAGAGAGAGAGAGAGAGAGAGAGAGAGAGAGAGAGAGAGACCCATGTATATTCTCGAGTGATAAATTCCGTCTCATTACCCGCCACACTCCCACCTTTGAAGGTAGGAACAGCGCCCTCTCTCCCCTGCCTACCGCTGGAACCCACCTCCTCCCTCACCGTCAGCAGCAACAGCATTAATGGCCGAGGGGAACACAGGAATGAAACAGTAAAAACGTAAATAAGAACCCACGATAAACCAGAGGCATATGGCACACGGGAGGAAATTACTGAGGATAAACGGAACACAGTAAGAAGTAAACAGAAGATATATAAAGAGATGAGAAGAGATAAGAAGGCGAATATTAAGCAAAATGATAAAATATATCAGAAGGGAAAACTAAGATATATGAAAATAGCTCAAGAATATGAAATGTTTGAATGAATGGACAAGGAAAATGATGATAGGAAGAATGATGATAAAGAAAGATACTGAGAAACCGTTTAGACAACAATAGTAAAAGAGTCAAACATTACGACGAAAAACATCACCACAGAAACATGAAAAACAAACAAAATGAATCAAAAAAAATTTTGGTTACCTCCAAATTTGGAAATAATGTCGAAAAATTACGTTTGTGAAAGGTCCTAGCTGTGTTGGAATGCCTGGCTATGTTCAAAGGTCTGTTCTTGTTGAACAGGTTGGCTTGGTTGATGGACGCGCCTGTGTTACAAGGTGTGTCTGTGTTGCAAGGGTCTGGCTGTGTTGAGGGATGTTGCTGGGCGAAACACTAAAGCTATAATGACGGTAATTAAGATGATAATGAGGTCAACAGACGCACGACCCCTGAAACACGTGACTAACTGGTCCCTCTAATTAACCCCTTGACCTCCTATGACGCTCAGACCCTCGGCCAAGACCAGCTGGCCTCTGACCTGACCCGGGAGAGAGAGAGAGAGAGAGAGAGACTGGCTCATCGTTTTCCTTCTCTCTCTCTCTCTCTGTTTTCCCCAGGGTCATCTCTTAACCTTACAAAACAACACAGTCAGGTATTTTCCAGCCCCGTATATTTATTTCCAGGACGGGGAACGTCGCTTATCTCCAGGGATGCGTCCACCCTGGGGCGCCGGAGACCATATTCCCATGCCCAAAGGAGAGAAATATCGCCCTAAATGATGGGATCGGGTCATTACAGGCGTATACGTCTCAACTCGTCCTTGTCTCCGTTTTCTTTGCCGCTCAATATTTAACGTTTTCCATAGGAAATTATTATCATTATCATTATTATTATTATTATCATTATTATCATTATTATTATTATTATTATCATTATTATTATCATTGATATCATTATCATTACCATCATTATAATTATCATTATTATTATTACTATTATCATTATTACCATCATTATCATTATTATTATTATCATTATTATTATTATTATTATTATTATTATTATTATTATTATTATTATAATTACTATTATTATTATTATCATCATCATTATTATTATTATTATTATTATTATTATTATTATTATTAAAATTACTATTATTATTATTATCATTAACATTATCATCATCATCCCAAAGCCCGTTCTCCAAGGGTTCCTGCAGCTTCAAGACTACGCTACAATCAGTAACAGGGAAAGGATGCAATCCTTTGGAACGAGAAGTTGTGTGCAGGATATAATCATAATTTCTTTTAATATCATAATGAATAATGAATGTACACATCGGAACATTCAAGGCAAGATGAACACTGTGAACACACGCGGTTCTGTTCAACACAGATACGAGTACAATGAAATCAGTGAAACTGTTGACGACACTATGGACAGTGAACAGTGAGACACGGGCAGTGAATCTGGACCAGCGAAACGTAAGCATTTATAAAATCAGCAACAACGAAAAAATGCCAAGAGAAGCAGTGAAACGAGGAGAGACACAACAGTGAAATATGAGCAATTACACAGAAGCAGTAAATCATTAACAGTGAAACGTAAGCTAGGAAACAGCAGTGAAAGAGAAGAAGTGAAACTTCTATACATTAAAAAAGTATAAGACTAGCAGTGAAACTGGAGCACACGCCACATTCCAACATAAAAAAAAATGTTTCTAATGTCACTGTTACATCACTTACCTCCTCCATCAGTGACACCCACACTTCACTGCTACCAACACATTTAGGTCCAGAAGGGAAATTCCTCTCTTTTTTTTTTTTTACGTCTTTTTGTGTGCGTTGAACTACATGGATCATTCTGAAACAGAAAAGCAAAAACTATCATTATATACATATATATATATATATATATATATATATATATATATATATATATATATATATATATATATATATTCCTATGAGTCCACTGGGAAAATAAAACACGAGAAGTTCCCAAGTGCACTTTCGTGTAATAATCACATCATCAGGGGAGACATATATATATATATATATATATATATATATATATATATATATATATATATATATATATATATATATATATATATATATATATATCGTGTGTGTGTGTGTGTGTGTGTGTGTGTGTGTGTGTGTGTGTGTGTGTGTGTGTGTAAATAAAAAACAAATAAAGAACGGTTTAATGAATTCAGGCAGCCATCAGCGGAAAACACAGAGAGACAGAGAGACAGACCGACCCCAGCCCACCCCTACAGAGGTAGCTGTGCTCACAGAGTACCCACAGCTGTCGTCGTCACTGTGGGCAGAGGGTTCCTCTCCGTCTCTTACGTAGTCTGGCAATTTGAATCTGTTTTGCATTTTACACCGCGGTCACCAGCTGGGCGGCGGAGGAAAGGCGAGGTGAGGTGGCCAAGGCAAAGCCAGTCGTTCCTGGAAACACAGACCCAAAGGAACTTAATATGCAAATTAAGGCTACACTTACGACCACAGACCAGCTATGGTGATGGGTTAAACCTGAGTGGCACAGAAAATCCCATTTCCTGTGGTCGACTTTTGGAATCTTTTTCAACTTAAGACGAAATCAATCAACACACAGTTCATGAAGTATGTCCTCACAATGAGGGAGGTTCCACAACGTGTGAGATGACTTTAGCTTTTACTGATGTGAAATGAGGGAATGGGTCGTTAATACCACCACTAAATGACGCTGAGAACACAAGCCAAATGATCGTACACAACTCCGGGCTGGTGAGGTACACTGGGAGGGTGTGTGTGTGTGTGTGTGTGTGTGTGTGTGTGTGTGTGTGTGTGTGTGTGTGTGTGTGTGTGTGTGTGTGTGTGTGTGTGTGTGTGTGTGTGTGGAATCAGTTGATATGCGTTGTATGTTGACCTTCATATATATATATAATATATATATATATATATATATATATATATATATATATATATATATATATATATATCACAGTACCGTAAGCCCTGTACAAATGAGCCAATTAAGTCTCTGTCCTTCGTTAAGAAGAAAAAACATGAATAATGAATAGAGAGATAGAAGTCAAAGAGGCGGGGGGCGGGGGGGGGGGGGGTCATTAGGCCCTAGATCTCATCTAATTAATTCTTGGGATCCATTGTAAGAAAGTTGGCAACACCTGTGGCACAGGAGGAACACTGACTGTATAACTCACATGGCTGAAGGCGGCTAGATGGCAACACTGCCCCCTACCAGCTGGTGATCTTAGTGCAACTACTGATCAATGATTAATATTAATCCTACCAGCTGGTGATCTTAGTGCAACTACTGATCAATGATTAATATTAATCCTACCAGCTGGTGACCTTAGTGCAACTACTGATCAATGATGAATATTAATCCTACCAGCTGGTGATCTTAGTGCAACTACTGATCAATGATTAATATTAATCCTACCAGCTGGTGACCTTAGTGCAACTACTGATCAATGATGAATATTAATCCTACCAGCTGGTGATCTTAGTGCAACTACTGATCAATGATGAATATTAATCCTACCAGCTGGTGACCTTAGTGCAACTACTGATCAATGATGAATATTAATCCTACCAGCTGGTGACCTTAGTGCAACTACTGATCAATGATGAATATTAATCCTACCAGCTGGTGACCTTAGTGCAACTACTGATCAATGATTAATATTAATCCTACCAGCTGGTGACCTTAGTGCAACTACTGATCAATGATTAATATTAATCCTACCAGCTGGTGATCTTAGTGCAACTACTGATTAATGATTAATATCAATCCTACCAGCTGGTGACCTTAGTGCAACTACTGATTAATGATGAATATTAATCCTACCAGCTGGTGATCTTAGTGCAACTATTGTTTGATAATCAATATTAATCCCTCACACTAACATACAAATATAATCACACACAAGAGACGGAACCCCACGTATGTACAACTCCCTCCTCCTACTGTGTTTATTGGTCACTGAAAATAGTCCATCACACACACACACACACACACACACACACACACACACACACACACACTGAGAGGGCGGTGAGGGTTAAGGAAAGTCAAGAAAGAGGCGTTCCTGTAGGGGAAGAAGAGTTACAGGGAGAGTTAGGAGAGTTACAGGGAGAGTTAGGAGAGTTACAGGGAGAGTTAGGAGAGTTACAGGGAGAGTTAGGAGAGTTACAGGGAGAGTTAGGAGAGTTACAGGGAGAGTTAGGAGAGTTACAGGGAGAGTTAGGAGAGTTACGGGGAGAGTTAGGAGAGTTACGGGGAGAGTTAGGAGAGTTACAGGGAGAGTTAGGAGAGTTACAGGGAGAGTTAGGAGAGTTACAGGGAGAGTTAGGAGAGTTACAGGGAGAGTTAGGAGAGTTACAGGGAGAGTTAGGAGAGTTACAGGGAGAGTTAGGAGAGTTACAGGGAGAGTTAGGAGAGTTACAGGGAGAGTTAGGAGAGTTACAGGGAGAGTTAGGAGAGTTACAGGGAGAGTTAGGAGAGTTACAGGGAGAGTTAGGAGAGTTACAGGGAGAGTTAGGAGAGTTACAGGGAGAGTTAGGAGAGTTACAGGGAGAGTTAGGAGAGTTACAGGGAGAGTTAGGAGAGTTACAGGGAGAGTTAGGAGAGTTACAGGGAGAGTTAGGAGAGTTACAGGGAGAGTTAGGAGAGTTACGAGGAGAGTTAGGAGAGTAAGAGGGCTAGATACGTTTGTGTTATGATGAGCAGGTCGGGAGGAAGGGGGTGGGGAAGAGATGGGAGTTCTGGGGGGAGAGGGATGGGATGGAAGGGGTACTGAAGGACTGATGTGCTGCTGTGAGGGACGGAGAGAGAGAGAGAGAGAGAGAGAGAGAGAGAGAGAGAGAGAGAGAGAGAGAGAGAGAGAGAGAGAGAGAGAGAGGTGGTCGTTTGTTGTCTCGTTATTACAGGAACTCCATCAAAATTCTACCCCGACCAGGTCCTTATCCAGCCTCAGGGAGATGGTGTGGATAGAAGCCACAGGCTGACCATGGCACGGATGGCCCGCTCCTCTGGGATGACCGAAGGATAGACTATATATATATATATATATATATATATATATATATATATATATATATATATATATATATATATTTTTTTTTTTTTTTTTTTTTTTTTTGCTTTGTCGCTGTCTCCCGCGTTTGTGAGGTAGCGCAAGGAAACAGACGAAAGAAATGGCCCAACCCACCCCCATACACATGTATATACATACGTCCACACACGCAAATATACATACCTACACAGCTTTCCATGGTTTACCCCAGACACTTCACATGCCCTGATTCAATCCACTGACAGCACGTCAACCCCGGTATACCACATCGATCCAATCCACTCTATTCCTTGCCCTCCTTTCACCCTCCTGCATGTTCAGGCCCCGATCACACAAAATCTTTTTCTCTCCATCTTTCCACCTCCAATTTGGTCTCCCACTTCTCCTCGTTCCCTCCACCTATTACAATATATATTTTTTTTTTTTTTTTTTTTATACTTTGTCGCTGTCTCCCGCGTTTGCGAGGTAGCGCAAGGAAACAGACGAAAGAAATGGCCCAACCCACCCCCCCCCCCCATACACATGTACATACACACGTCCACACACGCAAATATACATACCTACACAGCTTTCCATGGTTTACCCCAGACGCTTCACATGCCTTGATTCAATCCACTGACAGCACGTCAACCCCTGTATACCACATGACTCCAATTCACTCTATTCCTTGCCCTCCTTTCACCCTCCTGCATGTTCAGGCCCCGATCACACAAAATCTTTTTCACTCCATCTTTCCACCTCCAATTTGGTCTCCCTCTTCTCCTCGTTCCCTCCACCTCCGACACATATATCCTCTTGGTCAATCTCTCCTCACTCATTCTCTCCATGTGCCCAAACCATTTCAAAACACCCTCTTCTGCTCTCTCAACCACGCTCTTTTTATTTCCACACATCTCTCTTACCCTTACGTTACTTACTCGATCAAACCACCTCACACCACACATTGTCCTCAAACATCTCATTTCCAGCACATCCATCCTCCTGCGCACATCTCTATCCATAGCCCACGCCTCGCAACCATACAACATTGTTGGAACCACTATTCCCTCAAACATACCCATTTTCGCTTTCCGAGATAATGTTCTCGACTTCCACACATTTTTCAAGGCTCCCAAAATTTTCGCCCCCTCCCCCACCCTATGATCCACTTCCGCTTCCATGGTTCCATCCGCTGACAGATCCACTCCCAGATATCTAAAACACTTCACTTCCTCCAGTTTTTCTCCATTCAAACTCACCTCCCAATTGACTTGACCCTCACCCCTACTGTACCTAATAACCTTGCTCTTATTCACATTTACTCTCAACTATATATATATATATATATATATATATATATATATATATATATATATATATATATATATATATATATATATATATATCAGTATATCAGCAATTGTGATCATGATACAATAACAACATACAAATGCATCATGCCTTACCAGTCCCACACATCTCTACCGTGACCCTACAACCCATGATTAAATTCCTTCTTATCTCTAAGCGTCTCTTTGTATATATGTCATTATCTCTCCTACCTCAGTCCTTATCGCTATACAAATCCATTCTTTTTTTCTATCTGGCCCTCCTACCCCCCCCCCCCCCTCGTCTCCTTGTGTTTCCGCCTGGCTCTCTTTAAGAAAGGCACCACACACACACACACACACACACACACACACACACACACACACACACACAAGCCTCCTCAGTAAGCTCCGTCTCCTGTGACACTTGGCAACCCCTCTCCCATCCATAATGAGGTTCCTTCCCTATCTTCACATTACCTCCAGTCCTCTCTCTCTCTCTCTCTCTCTCTCTCTCTCTCTCTCTCTCTCTCTCTCTCTCTCTCTCTCATCATCTCTCGGTCACGGGATCTTCCTTGATTTTAGCTTCGGTTTCCCATTTTCGTCGCATCAAACCCTCCTTTCCTTTCCCTCTTATTCTTCTATCCCTTCTTAACCTCCTTTCCCTCCTCTCCTCTTTCCTCCCTCCCACCTATCCTCCCCCTCCATCATTCCTAGGTTCTCCCTCCTCCTCTTCCCTCTCCATCATTACCCATCTTCTCCCTCCTCATAATTTTTCTCCATCACCACACGAAGGTCGTCCCCTCACCACCTTAACTCCCTCTCCCTCGCATCATCATTTCTCAACTCCCTCCCTCCCACTCTCCTCTGTTCTTCTCCCCTGTTCTTCTCCCACTCCCCACTACCCTCGTTACCGCCCCCGTAACAAGCCACTGGAGTATACCCTCGTTACCACCCCCGTAACAAACCACTGGAGTATACCCTCGTTACCACCCCCGTAACAAGCCACTGGAGTATACCCTCGTTACCACCCCCGTAACAAGCCACTGGAGTATACCCTCGTTACCACCCCCGTAACGCACCACTGAGGTATACATAGTATGGGAGGAATGCCGCGTGACCCTCACACGTATACACAATACAGGAGTATTGACCTCCTTTCTGTACGGACGCTCATACGTGGCTCCTTAACCAAACAGACAGGTCTTTATCAGGTGTGTGACGCTATACAGGTGTGTGTGTGTGTGTGTGTGTGTGTGTGTGTGTGTGAATAATGATAAACAAATACAATAAAGAGGGTTTTATTGAATTTAGGAAGCCAATCGGTTGGAATATACATAGTTAAGAGAGAGAGAGAGAGAGAGAGAGAGAGAGAGAGAGAGAGAGAGAGAGAGAGAGAGAGAGAGAGAGAGAGAGAGAGAGAGAGAATTATATCAACGTACAACAAACAAGTGAACCATCATTTTCCCCCTGGGTTAACCACTGCCTCCTGTTTCCTGGTGAGTGTACACATGACACGCGTGTGAAGCACCTAACAATCCAACGCCAACCACGTCGTTAGCGTTGCCTTACGACATGCGTCGCAGGAGTCACACCTCGCTACACCCACGACCTCCGCTACACCCACGACCTCCGCTACACCCACGACCTTCGCTACACCCACGACCTTCGCTACACCCACGACCTCCGCTACACCCACGACCTCCGCTACACCCACGACCTTCGCTACACCCACGACCTCCGCTACACCCACGACCTTCGCTACACCCACGACCTTCGCTACACCCACGACCTCCCCTACACCCACGACCTCCGCTACACCCACGACCTCCGCTACACCCACGACCTCCGCTACACCCACGACCTTCGCTACACCCACGACCTCCGCTACACCCACGACCTCCGCTACACCCACGACCTCCGCTACACCCACGACCTCCGCTACACCCACGACCTTGCGTATCTGAGCAGCAAGATGAACCACCAGGAACATGCTGGAACCCTGCACACACCACACTAGGGCAAGACAGTGCTATGTTATGTACTGAAGTTCGCAAGGCACTTTACTCCATCGCATACAATGAACTGTACTGGTTTAACTGGGGCTACAGCTTACGGTAATCTTACTGTAACAACACACTGTAGTTTTGTATTGGATTTGATGTATATGTAACATTAAGCATATATATATATATATATATATATATATATATATATATATATATATATATATATATATCTTACTTTCCCCCACTTTATTTAATCCTCTTCACGCCAACATTCCCAAAATATTTGATATTCATGGAGCCAGACAAAGATATTCGAGAGATGTTCTATATTGGGGAGTGAGAGTAGACACCAATAGGATTTGACATGGAGGCGTAGCTACCTGATCCCTAAGTGCCTCTTACACACGAACCCTTGACCCTTAAAGAGAAGGGAGATGGTTCCATAAAATCCCCATGTGTGTGTGTGTATGTGTGTGTGTGTGTGTGTATGTGTGTGTGTGTGTGTGTGTGTGTGTGTGTGTGTGTGTGTGTGTGAAAACCCTCTCCTCTTACGCCAGACGGCATCTCCTTACCCCACAGGGGCAGTCACGCGTCACTAAAAATTTAGCATACATTGCATGTGGCTTTAGCAGAGCCAATACTGACCACCAGAGGTCAAGGGTCAAGCTCAGAGTGGGGGTAGGAGGAGGAGGAGGAGGGAAGGGGTGGAGGGAAGGGAGGGGGGAACACGAAGGTGAACTGCATTCCAGCAACACAGACAGATATCCTTTGGTACACGCCCTTTAAATCCCAGATTATCCTAGTGATATTTCAGGATGGACAATATCACTCTCACACACATCAGGTCTTTGTGATAAATATTCTGTACGTTCATGTTGCGACATGGCGAGCACCAGCCTCCCATGTTCTTTTCGTCTGTGTCCCGACATTCCTCGAACGCACAGAAAACGTATCTGGTGCTATTAGGTATATATATATATATATATATATATATATATATATATATATATATATATATATATATATATATATATACTTTACACTAAGGTCTATAGTAACTTGATAATGATGAATGAGTCATTATCACAATTGTGTGTTGTCATTTAATTGTATAAATGTGTTGTGTTCCATGAACAGTTTGCCATTAACACTGCTCAACTGACCCACGTAACAACAAGAATTGACTCATAAAACTGTTTTTTCAAGGGTAAGGTCAAAGACAAGGTTATCATGCGTACAGGTCGTGTATTCGTGCTCAAGGGTCATCACCGTCGTGCTCAAGGGTCGTACCGTCGTGCTGAAGGGTCGTACCGGCTTGCTCAAGGATCGTACCGTCGTG